>NW_025347535.1:139-1350 GCF_016433145.1 Gracilinanus agilis | reverse complement strand
TATATATATATATATATATATTCCTTTTCCTAGCTCCTTGCCTTACAATCTACTATGCCCAAGATGATCTTCATAATATATATTCCTGTTAAAGTTTGTCTCTTCCCTCTTTAGTCCATCTCGGATGTGAATTGGCAACAAATACCTTTTCTTTACTATGCAACTAGAATGCTATAACTTCCAATTATTCCATGCATCTATCCTATCTCTTTTTTAGAATGGAAGCCCCATTATGGCAGGATATCTTTCCATTTATCATTGAAACTCACCTCGAGTTTTGACCCACTCGAGAATCCTAATAATTTTACAGGAACATTTTTTTTTTCTGGTTTATAGAAAATTTGGCTGAAGTTAAAAGGATTAAAACAATGTCATATTAGATTTTAGGGATAATACTTCTGAATTAAACTATTGAAGTTCATTCAGTAATATGAATACATTTGTTAAAAATAAAGGAATTATATAAATAAAGTGAACACAGAATAGTATACTTGTCAGATCTCTGGGAAAGGAAAGATTTTAAAACCAAGTAAGAGTTAGAGAAAATTACAAAATGTAAATTAAATGGTTTTGATTATATTAAACTAAAAAGCTTTTGTACAAACAAAATAATGTAGTCAAAATCAGAAGGGAAACAACAAATTGGGAAAAAATCTTTATAACAAAAAACTCTGACAGGGGTCTAATTACTCAAATATACAAGGAGTTAAATCAATTGTATAAAAAATCAAGCCATTCCCCAGTTGATAAATGGGCAAGAGACATGAATAGGCAATTTTCAGGTACAGAAATCAAAAGTATCAATAGGCACATGAGAAAGTGTTCTAAATCTCTAATAATTAGAGAAATGCAAATCAAAATAACTCTGAGGTATCACCTCACACCTATCAGATTGGCTAAAATGAAAGAAGGGGAGAGTCATGAATGCTGGAGGGGATGTGGCAAAATTGGGACATTAATGCATTGCTGGTGGAGTTGTGAAATGATACAACCATTCTGGCTGGCAATTTGGAACTATGCTCAAAGGGTAATAAAAAAATGCCTGCCCTTTGATCCAGCCATACCATTGTTAGGTTTGTACCCCAAAGAGATCATAAATAAACAGACTTGTACGAAAATATTTATAGCTGCACTTTTTGTGGTGGCAAAAACCTGGAAGAGGAGGGTATGTCCTTCAATTGGGGAATGGCTGAACAAATTGTGGTATATGC
>NW_025347534.1:0-1951 GCF_016433145.1 Gracilinanus agilis | reverse complement strand
ATATATATGTATGTATATGTATGTATCAAATAAAAAAATGAATCAAATATAAGTCACTGATTTGATCACTTTTTGTTTTTTAACTAGTACCAAACTTAGTTTTGAGAATTGTTACTTTCAGATGATTTGAAGTCTATGACTGCTAGATTCAAATTTGTTCCATTTTCCCATTTTCCTTTGAAATTCTTAACATTTTTTGTCTCAACATTAATTCCCAAGACCAGTCCTCTCACCTCTGTATCTAAGGGGTGAGACTGGGGAGATCTTATATACTAATGACCATCCACACAAAATTCAACATTCTAATGATTAACTCTTGGTGAGTTGGATGATTTGGTAAGCACAGTGCTGGGGCCCATTAGCCTCTATGTGGAGAGAAAGAGAACCCAATCTAAGTTGATCCTAAGTTGGGATGTATGTGAAAGGATCCATGTCAGAATTATCAACAATTAAAGTATAGCCAGTTCCTCTGAATGTTGCTCCTCTGGGATAATTGGTGGGTTAGCATACAACTTAAGGAAAATGTCATAACAACTTCAGCTGCTTACTTGGGACCTGGTGGAGTATTAGATGTGTCTAGGCTAAACTACATGGAATATTCCCCTTTAGTGTCTATGAAGAAAACTAGTTAAGTGAAATGCTTGTGCATGGGCAAGTCTTTTCATAGAGATGCTATGGAACAAATGAAGGTCATTATTTTACTTCTGGTGCTTAAGAACATTTATCTTTTGAGTACAAAGCTTTTGAGGGGAACTGGAAGCTGGACAGGAGATAAGTGCCAGGAAGTAATCAGTCCTGTGAGTGCAGCCATTTGGGATTGGTTTGGTTTCTTCTTCATTGTGAGAACCTGAATCATTCATATCCTTGTATAAAATTTGTGAGATTCCTATTTCTAAGAAGGAGATTTGAGGATCTCCTCAAAACAAAAAAATGGAAGAAAAACCATTGAAACAAATGTGTGTGGCCATGCAGAAAAAGATACAACATTGGCTATGCCCCCAAAAGTATGACTTTATTTTACATGTTGAATTCACTTCCTCTGCCTTAGGAAGTGGGTAGCATTCTTCATAATTGGTCCTCTAGAATGATAGTTGGTTATTGCACTGTTTAAAGTCCTTAAGTCTTTCAAGTTTTTTTTTATCTGCTGTCATTTTATTTCAGGATAGTAGACACTGAACCAAAGGTACACATTGATATTCTTAATAATGAAACCATTTTGGTCAAATTTGTTCCTTCAGAAGTTATTATGGGACAAACATAAAGGCAAATTGAGCTTGATTTAAAACAGAGAACTCATTTGACTTAGTGAGTCCAAAGTGAACATAGAATATTATTTTCAACAGACTGAAACACAGTGGCATCAATGATAACAGAGAAGTTAGGGTAGCATCAAGGTTTCTGCATTTATCTTGATCAATTATGATCAGTGAAACATCTTTTTTTAAAACATTTATTAATATTTGTTTTTAACATGGTTACATGATTCATGCTCCTACTTTCCCCTTCACCCCCCGCGCCCCCCCCCNTATCATGTGTCATTGATCAAGACCTATTTCCAAATTGTTGATAGTTGCATTGGTGTGGTAATTTCGAGTCTATATCCCCAATCATTTCCACCCCAACCCCTGCGTTCAAGCAGTTGTTTTTCTTCTATGTTTCCTCTCCTGCAGTCCTTCCTCTGAATGTGGGTAGTGTTCTTTACTATAAATCCCTCAGAATTGTCCTGTGTCATAGCATTGCTGCTAGTACAGAAGTCCATTACATTCAATTTTACCAGAGTAATAAAGTCAGTCTCTGTGTACAGTGTTCTTCTGGCTCTGCTCCTCTCACTCTGCATCAATTCCTGGAGGTCTTTCCAGTTCACCTGGAACGCCTCCAGTTTGTTATTCCTTTTAGCACAATAGTATTCCATCACCAGCATATACCACAATTTGTTCAGCCATTCCCCAAT
>NW_025347533.1:0-1256 GCF_016433145.1 Gracilinanus agilis | reverse complement strand
CCGAGACTAGTCAGCAGAGCCGCGGCAGAGTTGTTGGGTGCTGACTGGGTGCCGCGCCCTGGGCTGGAGGCCTGTCACCGGGCCGGTCTGCATTCCGTTCCGGCTCGGGCTCCGGACCGCCGCCTCCCTTCCTCCCTGCTCGCCGGGGCCAGCCTGGTTCCAGCCCTCTTCCCTTCGGATCTAGACCCCGGCCGTGCGGCCTCCCCTGAGCCCGTCTGCTGGCCCCGCGCCATCCTCCAAGGGCTTCCCAAACCCACCCGCGACCCCAATCGGGCGGAATCGCTCCTTCCTCCAGAGCTTCGCCAGTCCCTGATTGGCCCTCAAGCCTCCCCCGAGGAGATGCCCAGCTGCCTTTCCAGACCTCCTTCCTGGGCCATTTAATTTTCACAGCTCCTACCTTCTGCCCTAAGACGGAAGAGCAGCCACCGGGGCTAAGACCCCCACCTAGGAAGTGGCTGAAGCCCAATTGGAACCCAGGGCTTCACCCCCCAGACCGGGCGTTCTATCCACCGTGCTCCCTAGCCTGCCTCTTTCTCTCTGTCTCTCTGTCTCTCTGTCTCTCTCTCTCTCTCTCTGTCTCTCTCTCTCTCTCTCTCTCTCTCTCTCTCTCTCTCTCTCTCTCTNNCGACTCCACCGAGACTAGTCAGCAGAGCCGCGGCAGAGTTGTTGGGTGCTGACTGGGTGCCGCGCCCTGGGCTGGAGGCCTGTCACCGGGCCGGTCTGCATTCCGTTCCGGCTCGGGCTCCGGACCGCCGCCTCCCTTCCTCCCTGCTCGCCGGGGCCAGCCTGGTTCCAGCCCTCTTCCCTTCGGATCTAGACCCCGGCCGTGCGGCCTCCCCTGAGCCCGTCTGCTGGCCCCGCGCCATCCTCCAAGGGCTTCCCAAACCCACCCGCGACCCCAATCGGGCGGAATCGCTCCTTCCTCCAGAGCTTCGCCAGTCCCTGATTGGCCCTCAAGCCTCCCCCGAGGAGATGCCCAGCTGCCTTTCCAGACCTCCTTCCTGGGCCATTTAATTTTCACAGCTCCTACCTTCTGCCCTAAGACGGAAGAGCAGCCACCGGGGCTAAGACCCCCACCTAGGAAGTGGCTGAAGCCCAATTGGAACCCAGGGCTTCACCCCCCAGACCGGGCGTTCTATCCACCGTGCTCCCTAGCCTGCCTCTTTCTCTCTGTCTCTCTGTCTCTCTGTCTCTCTCTCTCTCTCTCTGTCTCTCTCTCTCTCTCTCTCTCTCTCTCTCTCTCTCTCTCTCTCTCT
>NW_025347532.1:0-1061 GCF_016433145.1 Gracilinanus agilis | reverse complement strand
GAACTCTGTAACACTGGACAACTTTTACACAGAGAAAATACAGACAACAGAGGAGAACAAACAAGTAATTATATCCAAACCTTCCCAAAATAATGAAAACTGGTCACAAACTATTGAAGAGTTCAAATCTGAGATGATGAGAAAGATGGAAGAGATCTGGCAAGAAAATAACTGTTTAAAATGCAGAATTTTGCAATTGGAAAGTGAGACTCAGAAATCAAATGAACTGATAATCAAATTGAACACCAGAAATGACCAGATTGAAAAGGAAAACCAAAAGATCATAGCCAAAAACCAATCCCTAAAGGATAGAATTGAGCAATTAGAAGCTAATGATCTCTCAAGACAGCAGTACAAATAAAACAAAGTCAAAAGACTGATGAAATAGAAGGAAACATGAAATACCTCAATTAGAAAGTGACAGACCAAGAAAACCAGTCTAGAAGAGACAATTTGAGAATCATTGGTCTTCCTGAAAAAGCAAAAATTAATAGAAACTTGGACTCTATACTAAAAGAAATTATTCAGCAAAATTGTCCTGAAGTTCTACAATAAGAGGGCAATATAGACACTGAAAGGATCCATATATCACCCTCTACACTAGACCCAGAAAAGACAACCCCAGGAATATAACTACCAAATTCAAGAGCTTCCAAGTAAAAGAAAAAAATCTTACAAGAAGCCAGAAAGAGNCACACAGGATCTGGCAGCCTCCACGCTAAAAGACTGCAAGGCTTGGAATATGATATTCAGAAAGGCAAGACAGCTGGGCCTTCAAACATGGATCAACTACCCATTAAAACTGACTATATACTTCCAGGGGAAAGTATGGGCATTCAAGAAAATTGAAGATTTCCAAGTATTTGCACAGAAAAAAACCAGGACTAAATGGAAAGTTTGATATCCAACCACAAAAATCAAGAGAAACATGAAAAGGTAAATAAGAAACAGAGGAGAAAGAAAGAAAACTCATAATTTTTAATTTGACTCTTTAAGGGCTTCAATATGATCCAATTATCTGTATTCCTATGTGGAGAAATGCTATGTATAATTCTCTGTAG
>NW_025347531.1:0-1469 GCF_016433145.1 Gracilinanus agilis | reverse complement strand
CTTAGCCAGTACCATATTGTTCTGATGACTGCTGCTTTATAGTATAGCTTAATATCTGGTACTGTTAGGCCACCTTCCTTCACATTTTTTTTCATTATTTCTCTTGATATTCTTGATCTTTTGTTCTTCCAAATGAATTTTTTAATAGTTTTTTTCTAATTCAGTAAAAAAGTTTTTTGGTAGTTTGATAGGTATGGCACTAAATAAGTAAATTAATTTGGGTAGAATGGTCATTTTTCTTATCTTAGCTTGTCCTACCCATGAGCACTCAATGTTTTTCTAGTTGTTTAGATCTAGTTTTAACTGTTTGGAAAGTGTTTTGTAGCTGTGTTCATATAATTCCTGTGTTTGTTTTGGTAGATAGGTTCCTAAGTATTTTATATTGTCTAGGGTGATTTTAAATGGTGTTTTACTTTTTACCTCTTGCTGCTGTGGTGTGTAGGAAATACATAGAAATGCTGACGATTTATGTGCATTTATTTTGTATTCTGCCACGTTGCTACAGTTGCTGATTATTTCTACTAGCTTTTTAGTTGATTCTCTAGGATTTTTTAAGTAGGCCATCATACCATCTGCAAAGAGTGATAGCTTTGTCTTCTCATTGCCTATTTTAATACCTTCAATTTCTTTTTCTTCACTAATTGCTACTGATAGTGTTTCTATTACAATGTTAAATAATAGAGGTGATAATGGGCATCCTTGTTTCATTTTTTTTTTTTTTTTGAAGGTTTCTAATTTATCCCCTTTGCATATGATGCTTGTTGATGGTTTTAGATATATACTGTTTATTATTTTTAGGAAAGGTTCTTCTAATCCTATACTTTCTAGTGTTTTCAATAGGAATGAATGTTGTATTTTGTCAAAGGCTTTTTCAGCATCTGTTGAGATAATCATGTGATTTTTGTTTATTAGTTTGTTGATATAGTCAATTATGTGAATGGTTTTCCTAATGTTGAACCATCCTTTCATTCCTAGTATAAATCCCACCTGATCATGATGGATATAACCCTCTTGATCACTTATTGGAGTCTTTTTGCTAGTATTCTATTTAAGATTTTTGCATCTATGTTCATTAGGGAGATTGGTCTATAGTTTTCTTTCTCTGTTTTTGGTCTGCCTGGTTTTGGAATCAGTACCATATTAGTGTCATAAAAGGAATTCGGTAGAACTCCTTTGTTTATTATGTCAAATAATTTGTATAGTATTGGGATTAGCTGTTCTTTGAATGTTTGATAGAATTTACTTGTGAATCCATCAGGCCCTGGCAATTTTTTCTTAGGGAGTTCTTTGATGGCTTGTTTAATTTCTTTTTCTGATATTGGATTATTTAAGTATTCTATTTCTTCTGCTGTTAATCTAGGCAATTTGTATTTTGTAACTATTCATCCATATCACCTAGGTTGCTTTATTTATTGCCNTTTACTTTCAATTTTATTAATTTCTCCTTTGATTTTTAGTATTTCTAATTT
>NW_025347530.1:0-1824 GCF_016433145.1 Gracilinanus agilis | reverse complement strand
ATGTGTGAGGATTTGGAACTAGAATCAACCCTTATAGTCCATCTAGTAGAGTCCTCTCATATTCCAGATGAGGAAATTGAGACCCTTCTCTGGTGCCACCAAGGTGATAAATAAATATGATTTGGATCCAGACTCTGTAATGATGTGTTTTACCTTTTTGAATTTTATATCATCTGCAGATTTGATAAGCATGAGATCAATACCACTATTAAAGACATTTATAATAAATAATGAACAGTACATGACAAAGGAAAGTTACCTCATACACACTACTTAAGACCTCACTCTAGATTGAATTTGATTCACTACTTTTTAAAATTCCATCATTCAACCAATTGTTATTCTGCCTAAATTTATGTCACCCACCCCATATATCTATATCTTATCCAAAAGTGTATTTTAGGAGAATTTACCAAATACCAAATAGCTACAGGAATGCTGATAATTCAATTTTAATTGCATTCCCCTACTTACTTTCCAGGAAAAGGAACTGAAAGTCAAAGGGAAAAAAACCAAACAAACCTTCTTGTAGAGACTTAACCTAGCAAAAACATCAAAACTAGAAGTTAAGATCAATTAGTGATTATCCAAGTAAAATTCCTTTCAAATATAGAAGCCCAACCTCACAAATCTATTGCTTTGGATAGATCATCAAATGAGTAAGGAAATAGAAAACAAGATATTTGATGGCATTTTGATAAGGCAAGGAAAGGAAAGGAAAGGAAAGGGGAAAAATAAAAGAGCTTTCAGGACACCAATTAAAGACCTCAGGAAAACATTTTAATAGAAAAAATATGAATACCTTGACCAAATCAAGATGCTGTTTCTTGTAAGTATTATTCAATGTATTATTTAAATATAGATCAGTTAAACCTCCAGAGAAGATTATTTTCAGACTCAATCCTAGAAAACATCTGTCCTATTTCATGACCAAAGTTCCTGAGCTAGATTTGGATGTAGTTCCATTTTTTCCTCCCAATCATATCCCATTATTCTGAAGTTTATGTTTTAACTATTCCCTTCAGCATTGAAATGACTATTTTCCTTCCCCAATGTGCCATTTACTTTTCTCTCTTTCTTTCTCTCTCTCTTTCTCTCTCTCTCTTTCTTTCTTTCTTTCTTTCTTTCTTTCTTTCTTTCTTTCTTTCTTTCTTTCCATTTATTAGTAAATAATTATAAAATTAGCATGAAGCTCTAAGATTAATTTTTATTTNTTTCTTTCTCTCTTTCTCTTTCTTTCTTTCTCTCTTTCTCTCTTTCTTCCTTCCTTCCTTCCTTCCTTCCTCCTTTTTCTCCTCTCTCTTTCTCCTCCTCCTTCTCCTGCTTTCTTCTTTTTTCTTGTCCTCCTTTCTTTCTCTTATTCCTTTAACATCTTCTCCACCCTTCCTTTACCATCTGCCACCTTGTTACAAATATGTATAGTCAAAGAAACCCATTTATGCATTTTTTTTTTATCCTGGGACTCCCATTCTAGGAGCATAGGGCCACAACCAGTAGGCGATGGGTCGCTCAGGGTCACCCAGCTGGGAAGTGTCTGAGCCCGGATTTGAACCTAGGACCTTTCGTCTCTAGGCCTGGCTCTCAATCCACTGAGCTAGCCCAGCTGCCCCTACTTTAGGTTGCAGTTTCTTTAGTAGATGTAGTTTTTACAGGGTGGGGTTGCTAGCCCCACGCCCAACCCTCCTCCTTTTTCATCAGGGCTAGGGACCCTCCTTAGCCCAGGAGTGGTAAGGGTGGGTGATAGGGTCAAGTGACTTGCCCAAGGTCACACAGCTGGAAGTGTCCAAGGCCGGACTTGAACCTAGGACCTCCAGTCTCTAGGCC
>NW_025347529.1:0-1191 GCF_016433145.1 Gracilinanus agilis | reverse complement strand
AGAGAGAGAGAGAGAGAGAGAGAGAGAGAGAGAGAGAGAGAGAGAGAAATGGAGAGGGAGAGGGGGGAGGGAGGGAGAGGAGACCGTGTGCGCGTGTGCATGTGTGGGGATGGCGCCCAGTGCCTATTTGTATAGACTCCATGCCCAATGTGTGTGTCTTTGATTTTGCTCACTGTTCTGTGACAACAGAACGCTTTCCCCGCTTACCTCTTTTTCCATATTGCAATCCTTTGGGGATATCAAGGGCAAGCTAGAGAAGGGTTACCTGGAGAAAAGGGTTGCTAGGCAACCGAACACCCACCACCCCCAAGCACCAGCAACCCCAAACTCCGTTCCAGGCCTGCAACCAGATTAGCATATTAATGAGGCTGTAATTTCCCCAGAATTGTCTGCGCCTAAACACTCCACTCAGAGCACACTGGCCCAGGAGTTTGCTATGCAAATAAACTGGTTTTACAGGCTCCGACTTAATTAACTCATCAGGTTCATCTTCCTAACAGAAAAGGCAGACGAACTGCAGATTAATGGACCTGTGTTTGCTTTCTCCTCTCTCCCCACCCCAGCCCTAGGTCTGTCTCCATTGATGGGCTTCCACCGATGCTTCCCAAAGGCAGGCGGGCCCCTCCACTCTGCCCTCCCGCACCCCATTCACTCCTGTGTGTCTTGGATCCCTTCTTCCTTGCTTTTATCCCACTACTTCTCCTCCTACTCCTACTCCTCCCTTGTTTTGCTTCCCCCCCCTTTCATCCTCTTCCCCGGGGCCACATTCTCCTTCTTCCCTAAAGGCCCTTCCTCTCCTCCCTCACCACTGTCTATTTATTGTCAAGGCCCAGAAAATGAGGGTCCAATGACCTCCTCCCACAGTCCAGGAGATCTAAGTGGTATAATTAAACCTTACAATTTCCCGGGACAGATTGAGAGGCTGAGGGGGAGAAATGGCGACACTGTCCCTTTAATGCACCCGAGGCCGAGTCTTTATTTTTGACACACAATTTATGGTTTAGCTTCAGCAGCGATACTCAATCAGGAGCCGGACTGACTCTAGGAGAGAGGTATTCTCCCTGCCTGTGTGTTAATTAGAAATGCCAGTCCTGGCTGCCACCCACACTAATCAACTTTCTCTACTTCTTAATGTATGACAGACAGAGACAGAGATGCAAAGATAGGAAGGAAGGAAGGAAGGAAGGAAGG
>NW_025347528.1:0-2026 GCF_016433145.1 Gracilinanus agilis | reverse complement strand
AAGCTTTTGCTGCTGTTGTTGTCCCCTCCAAGACCCATATCTCCCTGCCCAAATTTATAGACCTTCCCTTCCAACCTCCTAAGTTGTAATGGAGTGGAAATGTCTCACCTTGACTTTTTGTTGACTCTGCTACTGTGGTCTTGGATTTGAGATTTTATTTTTGAATTGTTTAGAGTATAATGATGTGGAAGTTCTGTTTCCCCTATTCCAGCATTTTGGCTTTACTTCTGCAAGTCTCTATGATATACTTTAAGTTTAATCTGTATTGTTTACATTGTTTCTTTATCACTTTTTAAAGTATAATCAACAAAACAAGAAATCAAATCCAGCTTTGTAGCATTAACTCATTACCAAGGTGCAAATGCTCACACAATTAATTAAACAATTGACTCTCTCTATGCTTTATAAGCAGACTCCAACACACCCCTGACTAGAATTAATGTCTTCTGACTTTTAGTTCAATTATCTTTCTATTATGCCACAATAACTCATAGGGAGCTCATTAGGACTCACAAAAGTTTCAAGAGAGGTTGAGATAAAGATGAATTCAGTTCTTTAGTGAAAGAGTCAACAAATATAGACAATATATTGCTTCACTCTTCCTGAAAAAAAATTTCTAGCAAGTTACTTCAGCTAAAATATCCCCTCCCGGCGTTCCGGTTAAGATGGTGGCAGAGTAAGGAGCAGCTGCTCGATCTCTCCTAACTGAAGCATACAGAACTCCTCAAGGGGACATAAAAACGAACCCAGACGAACGAAGGTACCCCACAACAGGGCGCAGCATGGAAGGTATGCAGAATCGGGGCATTTCCATGCTATAAAGGGGTGAAACAGCTCTCACTAAAATGCGAGAGGAAGAAGCCCCTCCCCCCCACACACACACCACGCACAACGCCAAGGCCAACTCACAAGAGTGAAAACAGGATTGGGGCAACCAGTAAATCACTAGCAGCCCCAGGGCTTGTACCTGTGAGCTGCCAGATGTGGGACCCCAAGTGGCTGGGGGGACACACGGACTTTCCCCAGCGTCTAAGTGGGTGAAGGCTCCTCCCCTGCGAGAAGAAAGATCACTAACACAGGGACTTCCCCCAAGAATCTAAGAGGGTAAAGGCTCTGCCCCAGTGGAATAAAGAACCCTAAAGCAGGGACTTTCCCTGGAGCATATGCCTGGGAGAAAGCAGTGCCCTGGACAGAATAAAGATTTCCAGCTCAGGCTAGGACATCAAGTGAGGACCCAGTGCAGACTGGAGCGTGGCTGTGGAAGCAGCCCTGAGACAGCTGAAAGAGCCTCGGGCAGAGGGGCAGACCAGGGACTACCAGGAGGCCTGACCCCGAGGACAAGAAGACCAGAGCCCTTGGAAGCTTAGAAAGCCCAAGCAGACCCTGAGTGTGAAGACAAAGCTGAAAAGGGGAGGGGNCCTGGAACACTCAACAACTTTTACACAGAGAAAATCCAGACAATAGAGGAGGACAAAAAAATAAAGAAACATCCCCCCAAAAAATGAAAGCTAATCACAAGCTATTGAAGAGTTCAAAAATGAGATGTTGAGGAAGATGGAAGAAATATGGCAAGAAAATAACAGTTTAAAAGGCAGAATTTCACAATTGGAAAGCGAGGCAAGTCAAATGAAGACCACAAATGACCAGACTGAAAAGGAAAACCAAAAGATTATAGCCAAAAACCAGTCCTTAAAGGCTAGAATTGAAAAATTAGAAGCCAATAATCTCTCAAGACAACAAGAACAAATAAAACAAAGTTAAAAGACTGATAAAATAGAAGGAAACGTGAAAAATCTCAATGAGAAAGTGACAGACCAAGAAAACTGGTCTAGAAGAGACAATGTGAGAATCATTGGTCTTCCAAAAAAGGCAGAAATTAATAGAAACTTGGACTCCATACTTAAAGAAATTATTCAGCAAAATTGCCCTGAAGTTCTACAACAAGAGGGCAATATAGACATTGAAAGGATCCATAGATCACCCTCTACACTAGACCCAGAAAAGACAACACCCAGGAATATAATAG
>NW_025347527.1:0-7321 GCF_016433145.1 Gracilinanus agilis | reverse complement strand
TCAGGTAAAGAAATCAAAAGTATCAATAAGCACATGAGAAAGTGTTCCAAATCTCTAATAATTAGAGAAATGCAAATCAAAACAACTCTGAGGTATCACCTCACACCTAGCAGATTGGCTAAAATGAAAGAAGGGGAGAGTAATGAATGTTGGAGGGGATGTGGCAAAATTGGGACATTAATGCATTGCTGGTGGAGCTGTGAACTAATCCAGCCATTCTGGCTGACAATTTGGAACCATGCTCAAGGGGCTATAAAAGACTGTCTGCCCTTTGAACCAGCCATAGCATTGCTGGGTTTGTACCCCAAAGAGATCATAGATAAACAGACTTGTATGAAAATATTTATAGCTGCGCTTTTTGTGGTGGCAACAAATTGGAAAAGGAGGGTATGTCCTTCAATTGGGGAATGGCTGAACAAACTGTGGTATATGCGGGTGATGGAATACTATTGTGCTAAAAGGAATAATAAACTGGAGAAGTTCCAGGCAAACTGGAGAGACCTCCGGGAACTGATGCAGAGCGAAAGGAGCAGAGCCAGAAGAACGTTGTACACAGAGACTGATATACTGTGGTAAAATAGAATGTAATGGACCTCTGTACCAGCAGCAATACAATGACCCAGGACAATTCTGAGGGATTTATGGTAAAGATGCTACCCACATTCAGAGGAAGGACTGCAGGAGAGGAAACACATAAGAAAAACAACAGCTTGAACACAAGGGTTGGGGTGGACATGATTGAGGGTGTGGACTCGAAACTACCACACCAATGCAACTACCAACAATTTGGAAATAGGTCTTGATCAAGGACACATGACAAAACCAGTAGAAATGTGCGTTGGCCATGGGTGGGGGGAGTGCGGGGGGTGAAGGGGAAAGTAGGAGCATGAATCATGTAACCATGTTAAAAATGAAAATTAAGGGGGCAGCTGGGTAGCTCAGTGGAGTGAGAGTCAGGCCTAGAGACAGGAGGTCCTAGGTTCAAACCCGGCCTCAGCCACTTCCCAGCTGTGTGACCCTGGGCAAGTCACTTGACCCCCATTGCCTACCCTTACCAATCTTCCACCTATGAGACAATACACTGAAGTACAAGGGTTTAAAAAAATGAATATTAATAAATGTTTAAAAAAAAAAACAAAAAAAATGGAAGCTCGGCATGAGAAGGGATTGTTTTATTCCTTGTTTTTGTATCCCAAGTACCCACCATTGTACTTGAATCGCATGTGCCTACCACAGGAACTAGTCTGTAGGGGGAGTTTAATAAATGCTTGCTGATTGACTAATTGATCAGCTCTATCGTCTCTGGAAAACTAATGGAAAATTTTAGATGAAAACAATGTTCAATAAGAAGGAATATGAGTACCTGAAGGCAGCAAACTCAATTCCACAAGATCATAGACCCACAGTAAAAAATAAAGATCTCTTCTTTGCTTCCCTGCAAATACACCCATTACATTAATGAACCTGAGCCATAATAGAATTTGACTGGGAGCGGAGGTGGCAGTTGGGTAGCTCAGTGGATTGAGAGCCAGGCCTAGAGATGGGAGGTCCTAGGGAGGTCCTAGGTTCAAATCTGGCCTCAGACACTTCCCAGCTGTGTGACCCTGGGCAAGTCATTTAACCCCATTGCCCACCCTTACCACTCTTCTGCCTTGGAGCCAATACATAATATTGATTCTAAGATGGAAGGTTTTTAAAAAAAGAATTTGACTGTGTGCTCAGCCTTGAAGGGCTGATAATTCCAGGTTCTCCAAGAGTGTTTGGCGCCGTCACAGTCACTCACTCTCATAGTTACCCAGCCACTCTTGAGAGAGGTCTCAGTGCCAGGGTCCAGAGTAACCAGATGCTTGATATCCCTGCAAAGTATTTTTAGCATGATCAAAATTCATCAAGCATTTATTAAACACTTAAAACACACACACACACACTGAACCTGGTGGTCACTTTAACTTCTCTTCTAGTTCTAACATTCTACATACAAAGAAATGCAGTAGCCCCTAGAGGGAGACAAAGATGACTAAGAAATCATCACTACTCCTCATTAAGCTGTAAAAATAAAATACTAACACAGTAGATGTCTGTGTGTCGAATGAGGTGAGCAGGCAAAAGGCTGTAGGAGTGTAGAGAAGGGAGAGATGAGCTTTAGCTGGCTCCGTCCAGGAAGACTTTCTAAAGGAGATGGACCTTTGTCCCATCTGGGTAGAACGTGTATGGATTAGCAGGAAGGGTAATCGTAGACCCTCAGGTCCCAAAGGATGATGGAATACAATCTTCCACGCACTATAAGAATTCCTTCTACAACATCCCGGGCGAGCAATTCTTTAGCCCCTGCTGGAGTCCTGTCAATGGAAGGGAGCTCCCTTCACAAACACCTGCTCATCTCTTGGGCAAACCTTTTGTTAGAAATGTCTTCCTTTTTTATTTTATTTTAAATATTTTCCCCTCGTTACATATTTATGTTCTTTCCCTCTCCCCCAAACCCCTCTGACCCCCTCTTAGCTGACACACAATTCCACTGGGTTTTACATGTGTCATTGATCAAGACCTAATTCCATATTATTGATAGTTGGACTAGAGTTATCGTTTAGTGTCTACATCCCCAATAATATCCCCATCAGTCCATGTGTTCAAGCAGTTGTTTTTCTTCTGTGTTTCTCCTCCCACATTTCTTCCTCTGAATGTGGCTGGCTTAGAAATGTCTTCCTTAAATTGGAAAGCAGTTTGGCTGAAGCTAGGTATTGTTATAAGGAAATCAGGAAAGAGCAGGAGCAGGAGCTGGTCCTAACCATCATTCCTTGGCCATCTAAAATCCCAAAACCAATCTAGTATCATTTAGATACTTAATTCAGTCTAGATCAATATCTTACACCACTCACTAAGGGAATATCAAAACGGATGCCACTCTCTAGACTTAAAGGGAGATATAATAAGTGGATTAGAACAGGGAACTTCTTACCTATCAGATTGATGAAGAGAAGAGAATAAATAAGAAAGACGGGGCATTGTGGGATTTAAAATAGGTAATTGTGATAAAATTAAATGTAAAAGAGTTGGGGCAGCTGGGTAGGTCAGTGGATTGAGATCCAGGTCTAGAGACGGGAGGTCCTAGGTTCAAATTTGACCTCAGACACTTCCCAGCTGTGTGACTCTGGGCAAGTCACTTGACCCCCATTGCCCACCCTTACCACTCTTCCACCTAGGAGCCAATACACAGAAGTTAAGGGTTAAAAAAACAAACAAACAAACAAATAAATGTAAAAGAGTTTGTACAAATGAAACTAATATAGCCAAAGAAGGACACTGAAGGTAAAGCCCTGACACCAGCAATGCTAATCCTCCTTTATTTAACATACCAGATACTCAACTTGATTTCGATAAGGTGATGATAACTGACAGTCCAGAGAAGACAGAGCTCCTCTTTCTTAGTGTCCCTTTATTTTCTCTGCCATAGAGAATAACTTCTGAACTGGGAAGGACAGGACAAAGATGGCAAATAGGAGACTGATATCCAATAAAGAGGGGATGGTAAGAATACACTTGGCTCCTCTTGGTGAATTCAGATCACCAAGCCCAGGTGAACTAGATCCAGTGAAATAACTGTCAGAAAAGACTGCTAAGGGACCATCAAGGATAACTGATAAAATTAAAAAAAAAGTACTTGAAGGAAGAAAGAATTTTCCAGAAAAGAGAAAGGTAAATGGCATCCCAATTTTCAAAAAAGGGGGAAAAAATGGAATCTATAAGCTTTAGATCAGTACACTTTCCTTTGATTCCTAGAAAAATTCTAAAAGATATTATTATGGAAATAGTAGAACAACTGTGCTCTACATTCACTCTCCCAGAATGCTTTCTGCACCTCTCCCACTGCAGTTTTAGAGATACCTCGAGGGCTTCGTCTCTTCTCTAATGCCATTGGTTTGATGTGTTCCCAGTTATATTTCTCCGCCCCCCCTCTATTGGGTACCAGAGACGGACACCCCAGTTCCATTGAATTACAACATGTGTTAGCTTTTAGAAAATATAACAAGGACAAATATTGCCCCCCCCCCCAACACCTTACTGGCATACTTTATCCTATACCACTTTAGTCTTTGGAAAGATTGGGCTTACTCCTAGCATAGTTTCTACAGAACACCAGTGGCACCAACATCTACTTCCAGATGAGCTGTGATGGCAAGATATGTCCTCAGCTCAAGTATTCCTGGGTTAATTCCTAAAGGAATTACTCCTATCTCCTCAGGGAACTGAGGATGAATTGACAGCAAAACCCAAATACTGGGATACTGGGGTGTCTGGAAGTCTGGGTTCCCAGAGACTTGCTCTCTGCCCTTTTGAGCACATGGTTGAAGTCTCCAATCCCTTCACATAAAACAGAAAAGAAGATATGCAAAGGTCCATTTCACCAACTCAGAGCTCTTTTCAGAGAGAAGACCCAAGATCTCTCACCTTATAATTTTCCCACTCCACACTTTTAGTGAAAGTTCGACCCAGAGAAAGCAGCCAAAGAGAATAGCCAAGAACGACTGAGGCCTTTGAAAGTTGTCCCCAGGTTCAGCTATGCAGACAATGGAAAAGAGCTCTTTCCAGCTCTTTGATTAGCAGACTGGAATCATTTACAAAATGTCTACACATGCCCAAATTTCCCCAAGGCATTGGGGAATTATTATTCAGCCTCAAGACCCTCCCAGAAGCAGGTCCCCTAGCCTTATCCATGGGGAAGATGTTGTCAAAGATGCTCTGCTCATATGGCAGTCTATTTTTTTTTAACTAATAAAAGGAAATAAGGGAAAGTTAGGTAGCACAGTTGATAGAGTACCAGGCTTGGAAACAGGAGGACGTGGGCTCAAATCTAGCTTCAGATATTTCCTGGACAAATCATTTAATCCCATTTGCCTAGCCCTTGCCATTCTTCTGTCTTAGAATTGATACTAAGACATAAAGTATTGATTGATAACTGATACTAAAACATAAAGTAGTGATTGATAATTGATACAATTAATAATTGATACCAAAACATAAAGGACTGATTGATAATTGATACAATTGATAATTGATACTAAAACATAAAGGATTGATTGATAATTGACACAATTGATAATAAAACATAAAGGATTGATTGATAATTGATACTAAAACATAAAGGATTGATTGATGATTGATACAACTGATAATTGATACTAAAACAAAGTATTGATTGATAATTGATACTGACATAAAGTAAGGTGGGGGAGGTATTTGCTTTTTAAAAAGGAAGTAATTAAAGGAAACCAGCATGGCTTTGTCAAGCCCAAGTCATGTCCCAAATTAGTCCTGGAGAAGAGATTGTGAAACATACTTATTTCCTCGAGGAGAGGTAGAGAAATACAAGTGCAAATTGTTGTATTAGTTGTCAGACACAATCATGGCACCCGTTATGTTTCCCTGTTTTTCTTCATCACAAGAAAGAATTCTATTGAAGTACACTGAGAAATAACTAGTATTTTTTAAAAATGTGGGGCAGGTAGGTGGCTCCGTGGATAAAGTACCAGACTGGGAGTCAGCCTCAGACACTTCCTAGCTATGTGACCCTAGACAAGTCACTTAACTCCATTTGCCTAGCCCTTGCCCTTCCATCTTAGAGTTGTTGCTAAGACAGAAAATAAGGACTTTTTAAAATGTATCAATAATTTTAAAAATTAGAAGTGACCATCAGTGCAAATGTCTTTACACTTTTCCATTTCCCATTTTTTAGCATCGACAGCTTATTGTAAATAGTTTGTGCAAAAGTCATTGAAGTGTCTTTCCACTTTTATTTTTTCTTCTGTTTTTACCTTAATTTAGGTTTTTGATGAAACCCATCAATGATCTGACTGGCTTCCATGTTGTTAAAGTGTTTTTTAATATTTATGAAGTTACTGTATGCTCAGTTTATCCCATGATAGGGGGAATCACTAAACAAAATGTGCTACATTAATGCTATAGAATACTGTTGGAACATTGTCTTGTCATTGCCAAGGAGATCAGAATGTTGGAGAGAAGGCTGCTGGTTGAACAGAAATCACAGCAGCATTTTTCTCCTCAATATTCTGGGGGGCGGTTAGGGGTGAATTGCCTTAATCTTGTGACTGATAGAGCTAGATTTCCACAAGCTAGCGCTCTTCTCCTAAGGGACTGTGGGCAACAGACACTGTGTCTGCGAGAAAGCAACACCAAATAATTGCACTAAGGGGGAAGGGAGAGTCAGCCACCTTGAAAATCAGTGAAGCTAAAGATACTGAGATGGGAGATCAGAGGACCTGCCATGGAGGGAAGCGGTGGCAGCCTTTAAAGCCTTGGTCCCAGCCTTGGAGGCTGGGGCTGTGCGAGCAGATTATACATGAAGCCTGCTGGGATAGGAATCTATGCCACTAAAACCCCTCTGGACTGAAAGATCCAAGGCAGTGAACTCTTCATTTTCTCCCTTTCACTCCCTTTCTCTTTTAGGAGAATACAGTGTCTGTTTCCTAAGCTTATCTCTGTTTCTTAATAGTTCATTTGCCTTTTCTGTTTACTTTGTGTTTTAAGCTGGTTTTTATGAAAAATATGGTTAACCATTTCATTACCAATCTGTGTGTATCCTTGATCTTGTGATTATAGCTCAGAGAAGCTATAAGGGAGGGCTAGAAAGGGAAGGAGGGAGAGTTACAGTTGAAGTGTTTTGACAGAATAGTACCTTGGGTAGGAAGGGACGTGTGTGTGTGTGTGTGTGTGTGTGTGTGTGTGAGAGAGAGAGAGAGAGAGAGAGAGAGANTTTATGTCATCAATTGACACTGCATTTGTCCATGTGTGTGAATATGTTTTTGTACACAGAGTCCAAATGTGGGAAAAGAGGAAGGAAAGGGAGTACGATAGACAGAGAGACAGAGAGACAGAGAGACAGAGAGACAGAGAGACAGAGTCAGAGAGACAGAGACATGAATGGGAGAAAAAAAGGAAGATAGAATTATACTTAAGCAATAATGATACTTTAACTTTGCTAGCATTTTAACTTTCAATTTCAGAGTCTAGCACACTGATTATTAACACCTATCATAACAGTAGTCCATTTTTAATTCCCTCTGGTTCTCAAGCAGATAACCATCAGGCAACGATGTAAACAGGCAGTGAGTGGATATTACTGTATATGCTCTAGCTGTCATTGATAGCTAATGCTGCTCTAGGAAGTTTTGACATCTTTCTGTGCAAGGTGTTCCTAGAGAAATTTATAATTCTTCTTTCAACTTTCACAAGGAGTAGATGACAGAAAATTAACTCTTGTAAGGTTTGAGGAAATGGGAAATAGCCACAAACTTAAAAAAAAAAA
>NW_025347526.1:0-1701 GCF_016433145.1 Gracilinanus agilis | reverse complement strand
GAGAGAGAGAGAGAGAGAGAGAGAATGAACAAGTCTAGAAAGGTAGGAAATTAGATTATAAATAAAAATAAAACACAAGGCTAGAAAGAAAAGTAAGAAATAGATGGTAGATGTTATATCTGTAATATATATATCAGAAGGTAGGTAGGAACTACTAGGTCTGTATCCCAAAGAGAGAAAAAAATGGGAAAGGATCTGTTGTACAAAAATATTTATAGCTGCTCTTTTTGAGGTGGCAAAGATTTGGAAACTAAAGGGATGTCCCTCAATTGGGGAATGGCTGAAAAAACTGTGGTATATGATGGTGATGGAATACTCTTGTTCTATAAGGAATGATGAACAGGATGATTTCAGAAAGACCTCCATGAACTGAAGCAGAGTGAAATGAGAAGAACCAGGAAAACATTATACACAGTAATGAAATATTGAGGAATGATGAAATGTGATAAACTTTGCTATAAGCAGAAATAACAATGATCCAGGACAATTTTGAGGGACTTATTAAAAAGAATGCTATCCACCTCAAGAGAATGAACCATTGGAGTATAAATGTAGATTATAAAATATGATTTATCATTTGACTATTTGGGTATATGACTTGGGGTTTTGGTTTTATAAGATTATTCACCTACAAAAATGAGTAGTATGGAAATGTGTTTTGCTTGATAATACATGTATAACCCAGAAAAAAAAGAACGAGGCCATGGTAAAGAGATTACAGGAAGATGTATTTTCTAGCAGTCTCTAAACTATTCATGGCTTTATTTCTACTAGGTAGAAATATTTTATCTACACATAGATAAAAGCAGAAGTATGGGAGACCAGGCCCCAACACATTTTATCTAAATCAGAGGTATTAAAATATTTTAATTAGTCATCCCCTAATTAAGAATTATCTGAGTCCATATTCCAAATATATGTATATTAATTTATAAATTAAATATGTGTACTATAAAAAAGTAGGCAGGAAATTTATTTTAGATTAATAGAGAGATAAATAAAATAAGTCTAGAAATGTAGGAAATAGATTTTGATAGATAAAATAAGTTTAGAGATGTAGGTAGAAAATAGGTTATATATAAATATGAGATACAAGTCTAGAAAGGTAGGAAAGTAGTAGATTTTATATATGTGTGTGTGTGTGTGTATAAAACAAGTCTAGAAAGGTTTGTATTAAACAAATTTAATATACATATAAATATGTATAAAATAATTATGTATATATATATATATATATATATATATNTGTGTGTGTGTGTGTATAAAACAAGTCTAGAAAGGTTTGTATTAAACAAATTTAATATACATATAAATATGTATAAAATAATTATGTATATATATATATATATATATATAAAACACAAGTCCAAAAATAGATAGGAAATAGATTTTAGATAGACAGACAGATAGATACATTGGTACATTCGTAGACCGACAGGTAGGCAGCAGGTAGATAGGCAGTTGGACAGTCAATCAGATAGACAGATAGATATATAGACACATAGATAAAAATAAGTCTACAAACAGGTAGGAAATAGATTTGGGTGGATAGATAGATACATAGATATCTAGAGATAGAAAAAATAAGTTTACAAATGTAGAGATAGATAAAATAAGTTTACAAAATAGATTCTGATAGGCAGAGAGATAGGTAGATAGATAAAAGAAGTCTAGAAAGTTAGGTAAGAAATAGATTTATAT
>NW_025347525.1:796-1396 GCF_016433145.1 Gracilinanus agilis | reverse complement strand
AAAAAGTGCTTGAAAGTCCACTATTGTACTGAAGTTTCATTTTCCCCATAGGATAATATTCAGTCTTACAGCTAAAGTATAGATTCTTTGGACTTTTGAAATACTGTATTACGAATAATAATAGCTAGCCTTTCAATGCTAAGCACTTAACAAATATTATCTCATTTGATCCTCACAACAACCCTGTGAGGCAAATGTTATTACTATCCTCATTTTACAGTTGAGGAAACTCAGAGTGCATGAGGCTACATTTGAACTCAAGTCTTCCAGACTGCTGGTGGTGATCTGCCTTGGCAAAGAGAGCACCCTCCCACCAGGGAAATCACAGCTGGATTTTTTAAAATTACTTCGTATTGAAATAAACTAAACTGAGATGGGGGATGGAGAGAATGCACAGGGAAGTTGTGGCCGCCTGAAATGGAAGATAGAAAAGAGTTGCCTCAGAAGTTAGGACTCAACTTCAAGTCCTGTCTCACTAGTCCCATGATCTTGGAGAAGTCATAAATGATCCTACGATCCGTTTGTCTATTCCTTTATGGTTCTGTGCCTCAGTTTCCCCCTATGTAAAATGGGAAGGGGTGTGAATTAGATGGTCTCCAA
>NW_025347525.1:0-697 GCF_016433145.1 Gracilinanus agilis | reverse complement strand
CGTTCTATCTACTATACGGTGCCACCCCGTTTTTTGAAACCTTTACCTTCTATCTTAGAATTGATACTAAGGGGGAGATGGCTAGCTGCTTCAGTGGTTTGAGAGCCAGGCCTACAGTTGGGATCAAATCTGGCCTCAAGCCACTTCCTATTACATTGATTAACCTTCATTGCTCTTCTTGAAACTGACACTTAATATCAATTCTAAAACACAAGGTAAGGGTTGTTAATTGAAGCAGGGAAGTCTAAGAGGCTTCTTTCTATTTAAAACAACGGCCAAATATGATAATACTAAGGCTGAAAGCTCAGGTCTCATACCCACATGGCCCAGTCACCACTGTTTTAGGTCAGAGCCACAGATTTAAACCTATGGTTCCTGACCCCAGCCAGTCACCTTATAAATGTGTGCTCTTAGTCACACGCTCAACTAACTGTGTACAGCTATATTACCACAGGCCCATCCTCCCTCCAGAAGTAGAAAACATGAAAGGACAGTTTGAGTCATCAGAGAATCACTCAATATCAGAGGCACCATCAACCCAAAAACACAGAATTTAAGAGAATTTAACCAGGAAGAATCTTTGAGGCCAGCTGAACCCAATGATCTTGCTTTATAGGTAGGAAAGCAGAGTCTGCCCAAGTCAGAAGAGGGCAGAGGCTGGGCTCTGATCAGGTCTCTGGACTCCCAACAAGGTCAT
>NW_025347524.1:903-6887 GCF_016433145.1 Gracilinanus agilis | reverse complement strand
TATAAATATATATAAAACTAGAGTTAAAAAAGAAGATAATATTAAGAGAAATGGGAAGAGAGACAAAATGGAGTAAATTTATATTCCATAAAGAAATGCATGGTGGGAGCAGGGAATAAGACTAATACACTTGAAAGGTAAAGAGATTGGAGACAGGAAATACTTAATTCTTAAGTGCATTGAAATTAATTCAAAGAGGGAAGAACAATCAGACCCACTGGGACAGAGAATTGATTCATGCCCTATAGAGAAGTAGAAGGGTAACAAATGGAAGGCATACTAGGGAGGGAGAGTGTGGGGGGTAGCTTAAAAAGACCCTAAAGAAAAATAAGAGCGGAACAAAAAGGGAGGAGAGAGAAAGGGAAGTAAAATAAGGGAAGGGATTAGAGGATCAGATTAAAACTAAAACACTGGAGGGGCAGCTGGGTAGCTCAGTGGATTGAGAGTCAGGCCTAGAGATGGGAGGTCCTAGGTTCAAATCGGGCCTCAGACACTTCACAGCTGTGTGACCCTGGGCAAATCACTTGACCCCCATTGCCCACCCTCACCACTCTTCCACCTAAGAGCCAATACACAGAAGTTAAGGGTTTAAAAAAACAAACAAGAAAAACACTGGGGTAGAAGGAAATAGTGAAAGAAGAAAGGGCAGTACAAGGAGAGAGAATTAAAATGTCTCAGAATACACAGTTGATAATTATCACTCTGAATGTGAATGGGATAAACTCACCCATAAAAAGGAAGCAAGTAGCAGAGTGGATTAGAAACCAAAATCCTACCATATGTTGACTACAAGGAACACACATGAGGCAGGTAGATATACATAGGGCAAAAATAAAAGGCTGGAGCAAAATCTATTGGGCTTCAACTGAGAAAAAGAAGGCAGGAGTTGCAATCATAATATCTCTCAAAGTCAAAGTAAAAATAGATCTGTTTAAAAGAGACAGGGAAGGTATAGACATAAAGAAATATCAGTACTCAACATGTGTCCACCAAATGATATAGCATCCAAATTTCTAAAGGAGAAACTGGCAGAAGTCAAAGAGGATATAGATAATAAAACTATGTGGGAAACCATCAAAGTTCATGACATTCACAAAGTCTCGTATGAACACTGAAATCCTCAGAGCAGGTAAGAGAAGGATGGTGATTCCACTCAGATTTGACCTTTGTGATTCTTTTCTCACTAACATTCCATTTTATTAGAATTATTGTAATTAATATCTCTATTCAGCCTCAGAAACATATAGAGGAACATTATAAGCTATTATTAGAGCCCTTACAGGCCCCCTACAAACTCCTAGGAAATTCCCACCTTTACATGCAATAATACAGAAATTCCCCTACAAGTCACTTTCATTAAACCAGCAAATAGTGAGTTAATGTTAAAGATTTTAAAATCCTAACTTAGGTTCCCATACACAGGTGCCTGCAAAAACAGGCCAGAATAGTCTCCAAGTTTCCCCCACCCTAGTTCCCTATTCGGTACAGTACTTTAACATAAAAGAAAAATTGTGTTTTGTACTTTTCCACCACTGTAGCCCAAGAGATATGTCGAATACACCTTGAAAAATATCAAAAGTTACTGGAAAATGAAAAATATGACTTAATTCATTATCTTTAAGAAAAAAAAATACATGGGAAATTCATGCCAAACCCTGTATGAGATCATAAGAAAGAAAAAGGTATAAAAATAAAAATCCCCAGAGAAAAGCCTCTGAAAACCTCACTGGCTTTCTGGTTGTTTTCACTCGTGTCACCAACATTGTTCTACCTCCAAAGAGACTGGCCCAACAAGAGCTGGCCTTTCATAAAACTATACTTTTGGGAGACCTGAACCTTCCCTTATCAGATCTAGATAAATCAAACCAAAAAATAAATGAGAAAGAGCTAAGAGAGGTGAATGAATCCTAGAAAAATTAGAGCTAATAGATATGTGGAGAAAAATAAATAGGGACAAAAAAGGAATGCACCTCCTTTTCAGCAGCACATGGTACATTCACAAAGATTGACCATGTAGGAGGGCAGAGAAATGTGGCAAACAAATGCAAAAAAATAAATGCAACCTTTTAAGATCATAATTCAATAAGAAGCAAATCAAATAATTGGAAACTAAATATTATCATTCTCCAAAATCAGTTACTTAAAGAACAAATCATAGAAACAATGAATAATTTCATAGAAGAGAATGACAAGGATGAGACATCCTACCAAAATATGTGGGATTCAGCCAAAGCAGTACTCAGGGGAAAATTTATATCCTTGAGTGCATATATTAACAAATTAGGTAGGGCAAAGATCAATTAATTTGGCATGTAAATTAAAAAAAACTAGAAAGTGAATAAATTAAAAATCCCAGATGAAAACTAAATTAGAGATCATAAAAATTAAAGGAGAAATTAATAAAATTGAAAGTAAAAGAACTATTGAATTTATAAACAAGACAAGAAGCTGGTACTTTGAAAAAACAAATAAAATTGGCAAAGTACTGGTCAAACTAATAAAAAAAAGGAAAGAAGAAAACCAAAATAACAGTATCAAAGATGAAAAGGATGACCTCACCCCTAATGAAGAGAAAACTAAGATAATCATTAGAAACTATTTTGCCCAATTATATGGCAATAAATATAGCAATCTTTGGATGAATATTTATAAAAATATAAATTGCCTAGATCAACAGCAGAAGAAATAGAATACTTAATCCAATATCATAAAAAGAAATTGAACAAACCATCAAAGAACTCCCTAAGAAAATATCCCCAGGACCATATGGATTCATAAGCAAATTCTATCAAACCTTCAAAGAACAACTAATCCAAATACTATACAAATTATTTGATATTATAAACAAAGAAGGAGTCCTACCAAATTCCTTTTATGACACAAATATGGTACTGATCCCAAAGCCAGGTAGACCAAAAACAGAAAGAAAACTAGAAACCAATCTCCTTAATGAACATAGATGCAAAAATCTTAAATAGAATACTAGCAAAAAGACTCCAGCAAGTGATCACAAGGGTTATTCATTATGATCAGGTGGGACTTAAACCAGGAATGCAAGGATGGTTCAATATTAGGAAAACCATTCACATAATTGACCATATCAACAGTCTAACAAACAAAAACCACATGATTATCTCAATAGATGATGAAAAAGCCTTTGACAAAATACAACAACCATTCCTATTGAAAACACTAGAAAGGATAGGAATAGGACAGCCTTTCCTAAAAATAATAAATGCTATATATTTAAGACCATCAACTAACATCATCTGCAATGGACATAAATTAGAAGCATTTCCAATGAGGTCAGGCATGAAAGAAGGATGCCCATTATCACCTCTATTATTTAACATTGTACTAGAAACACTAGTGGTAGCAATTAGAGAAGAAAAAGAAATTGAAAGTATTAAAATAGGCTATGAGGAGGCCAAGCTATCACTCTTTGCAGATGATATAATGATCTACTTCAAAAATTCTAGAGAATCATTTAAAAAGCTAGTGAAAATAATCAACAAGTTTAGCAAAGTTGCAGGATACAAAATAAATGCACATAGGGGCAGCTGGGTAGCTCAGTGGATTGAGAGCCAGGCCTAGAGACGGGAGGTCCTAGGTTCAAATCCGGCCTCAGACACTTCCCAGCTGTGTGACCCTGGGCAAGTCACTTGACCCCCATTGCCTACCCTTACCACTCTTCCACCTATAAGTCAATACACAGAAGTTAAAGGGTTTAAAAAAAAATAAATGCACATAAATCACCAGCATTTCTATATATTTCCAACACATCTCAGCAGCAACAGTTAGAAAGAGAAATGCCATTTAAAATCATCCTAGACAATATAAAATACTTAGGAATCTATCTACCAAAGCAAACACAGGAATTATATGAAAACAACTATAAAACACTTTCCAAACAATTAAAACTGGGTCAAAACAATTGGAAAAACATTAATTGCTCATGGGTAGGGTGAGCTAACCTAATAAAAATTATCATTCTTCCCAAATTAATTTACTTATTTAGTGCCATACCTATCAAACTACTAAGAAACTTTTTTACTGAATTAGAAAAAACAATAGCAAAGTTCATTTTGAAGAACAAAAGATCAAGAATATCAAGGGAAATAATGAAAAAAAACATTAAGGAATGTGGCCTAGCAGTACCAGATTTTAAATTGTATTATAAAGCAGTGGTCATCAAAATAATATGGTACTGACTAAAAGGCAGAAGGGAGGATGAATTGAATAGACTTTGGGTAAGTGACCTCAGCAAGACAGTTTATGATAAACCCAAAGAGCCTAGCTTTGGGGACAAAAACCCACTATTTGAAAAATAATACTGGGAAAATTGGAAAACGTTATGGGAGAGATTGAGTCTATATCAATATCTCATACCCTATACCAAGATAAATTCAGAATGAGTGAATGACATGATTATAAAGAAGGAAACTATAAGTATTTTAGGAAGAATAGTATAAAACACAGAATAGTATACTTCTCAGATCTCTGGGCAAAGAAAATTTTTAAAACCAAGCAAGAGTTAGATAAAATTACAAAATGTAAAATAAATAATTTTGATTACATTAAATTAAAAAGATTTTGTACAAACAAAACCAATGCAAACAAAATTAGAAGGGAATAAACAAATTGGGAAAAATATTTGCAACCAAAAATTCTAACAAAGGTCTAATTACTCAAACATATAAGGAGCTAAATCAGTTGTTTAAAAAATCAAGCCATTCCCCAATTGATAAATGGGCAAGGGGCATGAATAGGCAATTTTCAGATAAAGAAATCAAAGCTATCTATAAGCACATGAAAAAAGTATTCTAGGAGTTGAGGTTCCGGGTTAAGATGGCAGCAGTGTAAGAAGCAGCACTTAAGCTCTCCTGACCGAAACACACAAAACTCCTCAAGGGGACATAAAAACAAGTCCAGATGAACGGAGGAACCCCACAACAGGGCACAGTGTGGAAGGTACGTGGAATCGGGGCATTTCCATGCTATAAAGGGGTGAAACAGCTCTCACTAAATCTCGGGCTGAGCAACCACCCCACCCCCAACCCCTCCACACACACCACCTATAGTGCCAAAGCCAGCTAAAAAGAAATAGAGCAAGTTTGGGGCACCCATTGAGTCATTGGCATCTCCGGGGCCTGTTCCTGAGAGCAGCAAGATTTAGGACCCCAAAAAGCTAACTCTGAGCATGGGAGCAGTGCGCAGAGCGTGTTCGCAGGGCACAGAGCACAGACTCAGAGCATAGGCGTGGGTGGAGGCGTGGGTGGAGGCAGACACAGCCACAAGCTAAAGCTCTGAAACCCTGAGTGGGGAACCAGTGCAGACGGGTATACAACTGTGGAAGCAGCACCCTGAGACTTGTAAAGAAACCTCCGGCAGAGGACCAAGCAAGGGGGTCCACCAGGGGGCTTGACCTTGGAAAAAACCAGAACTCAGACCTCAGGAGCCAAAAGACCATGGACAGACCCTGAGCTCGAGGATAAACCTGAGAAGCTGCTGGGCTAATGATGGCTACCCAGTCTCAGGAAGTTCAGAAGAGAAAGATTAACAACAAGAAAAAGAAGTCCTTAACACTCGACAACTTTTACAAAGAGAAAATCCAGACAACCGAGCAAACAGAGGAGGAGAACAAACAAGCATCCGGACCCTCCTCAAATAAGGAAAACTCCTCACAAGCTATGGAAGAGTTCAAAACTGAGATTTTGAGGAAAATGGAAGAGATCTGGCAAGAAAATAACAGTTCAAAAGGTAGAATCTTGCAATTGGAAAGTGAGGCTCAGAAACCAAATGAACTGATGAGCAAATTGAACACCAGAAATGACAGATTGAAAAGGAATACCAGAAGATTATAGCCGAAAACCAGAAGATTATAGCCGAAAACCTAAAGATCATAGCCAAAAACCAAAAGACTATAGCCAAAAACCAATCCCTAAAGGCTAGAATTGAGCAACTGGAAGCTAATGATCTCTCAA
>NW_025347524.1:0-829 GCF_016433145.1 Gracilinanus agilis | reverse complement strand
GTCTTCCAGAAAAACCAGAAATTAATAGAAACCTGGACTCCATACTAACAGAAATTATTCAGCAAAATTGCCCTGAAGTCCTACAACAAGAGGGCAATATAGACATTGAAAGGATCCATAGATCACCTGCAACATTCGATCCAGATAAGAAAACGCCCAGAAATATAATTGCCAAATTCAAGAGTTTCCAAGCAAAAGAAAAAATCTTACAAGAAGCCAGAAAGAGACATTTCAAATATCAAGGAGCACCAATCAGGGTCACAGAGAATCTGGCAGCCTCCACACTAAAAGATCACAAGGCTTGGAATATGATATTCAGAAGGGCAAGAGAGCTGGGCCTGCAACCAAGGATCAACTAGCCATCAAAATTGACTATATATTTCAAGGGGAAAGTATGGGCATTCAACAAAATTGAAGAATTCCAGGTATTTGCACAGAAAAGACCAGGGCTAAATGGAATGTTTGATATCCAACCACAGAAATCGAGAGAAACATGAAAAGGTAAATAAGATACAGAGGGGAAAGAAAGAAAACTTATAATTTTTAAATTTGCCTTTTTAAGGGCCTCAGTGAGATCTAATTATCTGTATTCCTATGTAGAGAAAAGTTATGTATAATTCTCTGTGGTGAACTCTATTTACTATTATAGTATTCACTATTATAGTAATCAGAAGAATAATTCACAGGGTGAGGGTGGAACACTAAATAATCTAAGATGACATGGGGGATGGGAAAGAGGGGGTGAATAGCAGAGGACACCAAGAGAAACTTGAGTGAATAAGAAAAATAGGATATTCTATTACACACAAAGAGGGCATGGGAAGGAGAG
>NW_025347523.1:551-1895 GCF_016433145.1 Gracilinanus agilis | reverse complement strand
TAGGTAAATTAATTTGGGTAGAATTGTCATTTTTATTATGTTAGCTCGTCCTACCCATGAGCAATCAATGGCTTTCCAATTGTTTAGATCCAGTTTTATTTGTTTGGAAAGTGTTTTGTAGTTGTTTTCATATAATTGCTGTGTGTTAGATAGATTCCCAAGTATTTTATATTGTCTGGGGTGATTTTAAATGGTGTTTCTCTTTCTACTTCTTGCTGCTCTAGTGTGTTGGAAATGTATAGAAATGCTGATGATTTATGTGCATTTATTTTGTATCCTGCAACTTTGCAAAAGTTGTTGATTATTTCTACAAGCTTCTTAGTTGATTCTCTAGGATTTTTTAAGTAGACCATCATATCATCTGCAAAGAGTGATAGCTTAGTCTCCTCCTTGCCCACTTTGATACCTTCAATTTCTTTTTCTTCTCTAATTGCAACTGCTAGTGTTTCTAGTACTATATTGAATAATAGAGGTGATAATGGGCATCCTTGTTTTACTCTTGATCTTATTGGGAAGGCTTCTAATTTATCCCCATTGCATATGATGTTTGTTGATGGTTTTAGGTATATACTGTTTATTATTTTTAGGAAAGGTCCTTCTATTCCTATACTTTTCAGTGTTTTCAATAGAAATGGATGCTATATTTTGTCAAAGACTTTTTCAGCATCTATTGAGATAATCATGTGATTTTTGTTTGTTAGACTGTTGATATGGTCAATTATGTGGATGGTTTTCCTAATGTTGAACCAACCTTGCATTCCTGGTATAAATCCCACCTGATCGTGGTGAATGATTTTCTTAATTACTTGCTGGAGTCTCTTTGCTAGTATTCTATTTAAGATTTTTGCATCTATGTTCATTAGGGAGATTGGTCTGTAATTTTCTTTCTCTGTTTTTGATCTCCCTGGCTTTGGAATCAGTGCCATATTTGTGTCATAAAAGGAATTTGGTAGGACTCCTTCTTTGCTTATCATATCAAATAATTTGTATAGTATTGGGATTAGTTGCTCTTTGAATGTCTGATAGAATTCACTTGTGAATCCATCAGACCCTGGCGATTTTTTCTTAGGGAGTTCTTTGATGGCTTGTTCAATTTCTTTTTCTGATATGGGATTATTTAGGTATTCTATTTCTTCTGCTGTTAATCTAGGCAATTTATATTTTTGTAAATATTCATCCATATCTCCTAAATTGTTATATTTATTGCCATATAATTGGGCAAAATAGTTTTTAATGATTGACTTAATTTCCCCTTCATTAGAGGTGAGGTCTCCCTTTTCATCTTTGATACTATCAATTTGGTTTTCTTCTTTCCTTTTTTTTTATTAGATTGACCAGTACTTT
>NW_025347523.1:0-460 GCF_016433145.1 Gracilinanus agilis | reverse complement strand
TCTAATTTAGTTTTCATCTGGGGATTTTTAATTTTCTCGCTTTCTAATTTTTTGAGTTGCATGCCCAATTCATTGATCTCTGCCCTCCTTAATTTGTTAATATATGCACTCAAGGATATAAATTTCCCCCTGAGTACTGCCTTGGCCGCATCCCACAGAGTTTGGTAGGATGTCTCATCATTGTCATTTTCTTCAATGAAATTGTTGATTGTTTCTATGATTCCTTCTTTGACAAATTGGTTTTGAAGAATCATATTATTTAATTTCCAATTAGTTTTTGATTTTCCTGTCCAGGTGCCCTTACTAATTATTATTTTTATTGCATTATGATCTGAGAAGGTTACATTTATTATTTCTGCTCTTTTGCATTTGTTTGCAATGATTCTATGCCCTATAACATGGTCAATCTTTGTGAATGTGCCATGTGCAGCTGAAAAGAAGGTGTATTCCTTTTTGTCCC
>NW_025347522.1:391-1155 GCF_016433145.1 Gracilinanus agilis | reverse complement strand
CTATCTCTTTCCCCCTGCCCCTTCTCTCCCTCTCTCTCCATCTCTCTGTCTCTGCCTTTTTGCCTTTTTCTGTCAGCCTCTCTCTCTCTCTCCCCTGTCTCTGTCTCTCTCTCTGTCTCCCTCTGTCTCTGTTTCTATGTCTCAGTCTCTCTCTGTGTCTCTGTCTCCCTGTGTTTCTGTCTCTCTGTCTCTGTATCCCCCTCCCTCTCCTCCCTTGTCTCTCTCTGTCTCTGTCTCAGGCTCTGTCTCTCTATTTCTCCTTTCCTCTCTCACTCTCTTCTTCTCTTGTCTCTGTAAAACTCTGTTAAGCTCTATCTCTCTTTCTCTTCCCATCACTGACTCTATCACTGTCAGCCTCTGTCTCTCTACATTCTCCCCCCACACTTCTCTCTGCCTGTCTCAGTCTCTGTTTCTTTCCCTCCCTCCATCTTCCCATCTTTATCTCTCCCCCTCTATCTCTGTGTTTTTGTGTCTGTCTCTGTCTCAGTCTTTGTTTCTCTCTTTTCTCTGTCTCTTTGTCTTTTTCTGTCTCTGTCAGCCTCTATCTCTCTCTCCCCTCCCTATCTCCCTCTCTCTGTCTCTGTTTCTATCTCTATTTTTGTCTCTTTCTCTCTTTCTTTTCCTTTTTTGCTATCACTGTCTCCAGCTCTGTCTCTGTCTCTTTCAGTCTTTCTCTCTCTGTATCTCTGTCTCTCACTCTATCTCTTTCTCCCTGCCCCTTCTCTCCCCCTCTCTCTGGCTCTCTGTTTTTGTCTTTGTCTCTT
>NW_025347522.1:0-383 GCF_016433145.1 Gracilinanus agilis | reverse complement strand
CTGGCTCTCTGTTTTTGTCTTTGTCTCTTTCTCTCTGTTTCTGTCTTTCTGTCTGTTTCTGTCTCTCTCAGTCTCTCTTTCTCTGTCTCTGCCAATCTGTCTCTGTCTTTGTCTTTTTCTGTCTCTGTCATCCTCTCTCCCCACCTCTGTCTCTCCCTATTTCTCTGTCTGTCTCTTTCCCTCCCTCCATCTTCTCATCTTTCTCTCTATGTCTCCCCCCTCTCTGTCTCTCTGCATCTGTGTTTTTGTGCCTGTCTCTGTCTTGGTCTTTGTCTCTGTCTCTCTCTTTTTCTCTGTCTCCTTGTCTTTTTCTGTTTCTATCAGCCTCTGTCTCTCTCTTTCCCCTCCCTTTCTCCCTCTCTCTATCTCTGTCTTTCTGTCTC
>NW_025347521.1:371-2885 GCF_016433145.1 Gracilinanus agilis | reverse complement strand
CCTTCCTTTCTTATCTCCTTCCCTCCTTCCCTCCTTCCTTCCTTCCAATCCCCCTCTTGTTGCAGGACTTGAAGAATATGGAAATCATGAAGTGTCTGAAACTAAGAAAAGTAAGCTATTGGCATAGCCTACAGAAGTTGGTCCTTTTCGGTTTAGGATTTTAAGGATCATAAATTTAGAACTAGAGGTCCCCCCACTCCAACCTCCTCATTTAGCAGATGAAGAAACTGAGGCTGGGGAGGGAACAACTTGCTCAAAGGCACACAAATAATACATGTCAGAGCTAAGAATCAAATCCAGGCCTTCTGATTTCAAACCCATCACTCTTCCCACTGGGGTTGGGAGCTGGGAAAGACATTAGAGAGCATCAAATACAACTGTCTCATTTTACACTGAGGTCCAAAGAGGTAAAACAATTTACCCAAGGTCACACAGATGTTGAGAATGGAGGAGGCCAGAATTTGAACTCTGGTCCTCTGACTTGAAATCCAGCTCCCTTTACACTACATCATAATTTTACTCAGCTTTCTACAGAGACAACAAACTCCTAGCCTTGGACCCCAAGTGCAAGTAGAACACTCCAGATTAAAATGTAATTGGGAAATGTTTAAATGAAAATATAATACAACATAAATGATGTTAATTTATAGTTTTCTATATGAATATTTGCTAAAATTTCTATTTGAGTTTGATTCTACTGTAGGGCAGTTTCCATCCACCTTCCAATGAACCATTCCCCACTGGCTAATTCCAATGAGGGATCTGAGAGTTGCATTGGGAGGCTTTGAAGGTTTGTTCTCTTCCCTGCACTTAGAACATAGTGCCTTCTGCCTCTGTTTTTAAATACTTCCCTTTGGTCTTAGAATCCATACTATATATTGGTTCTAAGACAGAAGAGCGGTAAGGGCTAGGCAATGGGGGTCAAGTGTCTTGCCCAGGATCACACAGCTAGGAAGTGTCTGAAGCTACATTTGAATGCAGGACCCTTCATTTCCAGGCACTGAGCTACATAGCTGCCCCTCTGCTTGTATCTTTTTTTTTATTTTTTTAAACATTTATTAATATTCATTTTTAACATGGTTACATGATTCATTCTCCTACTTTCCCCTTCACCACCTGCACTCCCACCACCCATGGCCGATGCACATTTCTACTAGTTTTATCATGTGTCATTGATCAAGACGTATTTCCAAATAGTTGATAGTTGCATTGGTGTGGTAGTTTCAAGTCTGCATCCCCAATCATGTCCACCACGACCCATGCATTCAAGCAGTTGTTTTACTTATATGTTTCCTCTCCTGCAGTCCTTCCTCTGAATGTGGGTAGCGTCTTTACCATAAATCCCTCAGAATTGTCCTGGGTCATTGCACTGCTGCTAGTACAGAGGTCCATTACATTCGATTTTACCACAGTGTATTGGTCTCTGTACAATGTTCTTCTGGCTCGGCTCCTTTCCCTCTGCATCAATTCCTGGAGGTCTTTCCAGTTCACATGGAATTCCTCCAGTTTATTATTCCTTTGAGCTCAATAGTATTCTATCACCAGCATATACCACAATTTGTTCAGCCATTCCCCAATTGAAGGACATACCCTCCTTTTCCAGTTTTTTGCCACCACAAAAAGCACAGCTATAAATATTTTTGTACAAGTCTGTTTATCTATGATCCTTTTGGGGTACAAACCCAGCAGTGGTATGGCTAGATTAAAGGGCAGGCATTCTTTTATAGCCCTTTGAGCATAGCTCCAAATTGCCAGCCAGAATGGTTGGATCAGTTCACAACTCCACCAGCAATGCATTAATGTCCCAATTTTGCCCCATCCCCTCCAACATTTATCACTTTCCTTTACTGTCAGATTGGCCAATCTGATAGGTGTGAGGTGGGACCTCAGTTGTTTTAATTTGCATTTCTCTAAGAGTCATTTAGAACATTTTTCCATTTGCTTATTGATACTTTTGATTTCTTTACCTGAAAATTGCCTATTCATGTCTCTTGCCCATTTTTCAATTGGGGAATGGCTTGATTTTTTATACAATTGATTTAACTCCTTGTATATTTAATTAATTAGACCCCTGTCAAGAGTTTTTTGTTACAAAGATCTTTTCCCAATTTGTCGTTTCCATTCTGATTTTGGCTACATTGTTTTTGTTTGTACAAAAGCTTTTTAGTTTAATATAATCAAAACCGTTTAATTTACATTTTGTAATTTTCTCTAACTCTTGCTTGGTTTTAAAATCTTTCCTTTCCCAGAGATCTGACAAGTAAACTATTCTGTGTTCACTTAACTTATTTATAGTTTCCCTCTTTATATTCAAGTCATTCACCCATTCTAAATTTATCTTGGTGTACGGTGTGAGATGTTGATCTAAACCTAATCTCTCCCATATTGTTTTCCAAATTTCCCAGCAGTTTTTGTCAAATAGTGGATTCATGTCCCCAAAGTTGGGCTCTTTGGGTTTATCATACACTGTCTTGCTGATGTCACTCACCCCAAGTCTATTCCACTGATCCTCCT
>NW_025347521.1:0-288 GCF_016433145.1 Gracilinanus agilis | reverse complement strand
CTAATTCAGTAAAGAAGTTTTTTGGTAGCTTGATAGGTATGGCGCTAAATAGGTAAATTAATTTGGGTAGAATGTTCGTTTTTATTATGTTAGCTCGTCCTACCCATGAGCAATCAATGTTTTTCCAATTGTTGAGATCCATTTTTATTTGTTTGGAAAGTGTTTTGTAGTTGTTTTCATATAATTGCTGTGTTCGTTTTGGTAGATAGATTCCTAAGTATTTTATATTTTCTAGGGTGATTTTAAATGGTGTTTCTCTTTCTACCTCTTGCTGCTGTGATGTGTTGG
>NW_025347520.1:0-1616 GCF_016433145.1 Gracilinanus agilis | reverse complement strand
TCATGTAACCATGGAAAACAACTTTTTTCTAAAACACAAAACAAACAAACAAATAAAGAAATAAAAATAAAGAATAGTCAAATACAAAAAAAAGAGAGAGAGAGTTTCCTGGTTCCTTGCCAAATGGAAGCACAGAACCATGATGTGGAGGAATAAGCCTAGATCTTTTCCTTCACTGATACTATGAGCCAAATGGGCTGTGCAAATCTAGGAAAGGGTATGATTATAATTATCCTGAGTTCTTTACTCCATGGTAGCATTTGAGAGCATGCAATGTAGCAATGCAGATCTAGATGACCATATAAGTACTACAGAAGGTGGACCTCACTGGAAAGAAGATTCTCTTGACTGTTTAGTAATTTTGAGAACTTCACACCACCAGGGTGTAGGAGTATCAATCAGGACAGTATTAGAAGTCATTGTATAAATGCTTGGGAGAGTAAACCTCATTGAAGAAGAGGGGTTGACTCTCTAGTGTCAATGAATACTTTATCCTGGTGGCAAGATCTTGATCTCAAGGTAGTATTATAAATCTAGGTCCTTGCAAAAGATGGTCTGTTAGTGAATTTAAATATAGTTTTTTCTGCTTTGTGCTTTCTTTTAGATGAAATAAAGCAAGCTTGCCTTGTATTAATTAAAGGACTAGAAAGAATGCTTTCATGGAAACAGAATCTTTTACTTCTGATGTTCTTAGGGTAAACCCTGGTTGATGAGATGAGCCCCGGTGGGAAATTTTTAGTGAAAAGTTCCAAAGACTGTTCCTAGTCTGTAACACAGAGCATTGGTACAAGACTAGGGATTATACAAAGATTTTCTAGCCAACATTATCATTGTTATTGTTTAGTTCTGTCTGACTCTTTGTGAATCCATTTTGGGTTTTCTTGGCAAAGATACTGTAGTAGTTTGCTATTTCTTTTTTCAGTTTATTTATTTATTTTTTACTTTAAAGAATTTCATTTAATATTTTAATTGTTCAAATAATGGGATTTTAAAGCTAGAAGGGCCTCAGATGCTATCTGGCTCAACCATACCTTTTTTTTTTTACAAACATTTATTAATATTCATTTTTAACATGGTTACATGATTCATGCTCCTCCTTTCCCCTTTGCCCCCCGCACTCCCCCCACCCATGGCCGACGCACATTTCCACTGGTTTTGTCATGTGTCCTTGATCAAGACCAATTTCCAAATTGTTGGTAGTTGCATTGGTGTGGTAGNTCTCCTGCAGTCCTTCCTCTGAATGTGGGTAGCGTTCTTTACCATAAATCCCTCAGAATTGTCCTGGGTCATTGTATTGCTGCTGGTACAGAGGTCCATTACATTCAATTTTACCACAGTATACCAGTCTCTGTGTACAATGTTCTTCTGGCTCTGCACCTTTTGCTCTGCATCTGTTCCCGGAGGTCTCTCCAGTTCGCCTGGAACTCCTCCAGTTTATTATTCCTTTTAGCATAATAGTATTCCATCACCCGCATATACCACAGTTTGTTCAGCCATTCCCCAATTGAAGGACATACCCTCATTTTCCAATTTGTTGCCACCACAAAAAGCGCAGCTATAAATATTTTTGTACAAGTCTGTTTATCTATGATCTCTTTGGGGTACAAACCCAGCAA
>NW_025347519.1:0-7405 GCF_016433145.1 Gracilinanus agilis | reverse complement strand
ATATATATATATACAAAAAGATATAGTTAAAAAATATCCAGTTAGTACTTTTCTCCAGGATTAAGATCTATAAGTCATGAAGGGAAGTAGGCAATGGAATTCCTAATCTCATACTCACTACCACCATCCCAATCTAGATTTGATTCCCACCCATCTGAAAAATAACAGTGTTAGGCCTCTGATTCTCCACCACAACTCCCTTCCCCCAATTCCCCCATTCTGTTCTTCCCAAAGCTATCAAATTCCATTTCCTTATGCAGATATCTTGTCACATTAACCTTCTGCAATGATTTCCTCTTGCCTAGAGATAGCAAAGAGTAATGGAAAGAGCCTAAGAACCTATATTCAAATTCCTCTTTTGTCATTTATGTCCTCTTTTACTCTGGGAAAGTCACAACTACTCTGGGACCCAATATCCTCAGTTGTAAAATGATAAGATTGGATCAAATAGCCTAAGGTCCCCTTCAGGAAATAACATTTAATCCTATAATCTCATTAAATAAAATTTAAATTCTTTAGCATGGCTTTCAAGGTCTTTCATAATCAGATACCAACCACCTTTTTCCAAAATTATATTGTTCTACTCCTATCTATACATCATGGACTCAGATAAATAAGATATATCTCTGCACCTTGTATACAAAATATGACTCTCTGTCTCCACTCTCTATTTAAGGTGGATCCTAGCCCTCTAATGCTCTTTCTCTGGTTATTGCTCACCATTTTGTATTAACTCAGTGCTATCTCCTTCAGATAACCTTCTCTGATTCTTCTAATAAATAATGGTCTTTCTTCCTTCTTTCCTTTTTAAAATTCACATAGTGTATAACCCTTCATAGGACATTGCAAAGGTCAGTTGATTGGCAAAAGCCTTTGAACTAAGCGGTTTCCTGAAAACCAAAGGACAGTAGAGTTGACTGATGAGATAAGTTTGGTCAAGTGACAAATGATATAGAGATGTCAAGAATATTGGGTCTCCATGCCAAGTGCTCCAACATTTTCCCTGATTCTCCCCATTCACCCATCCTTGCCCCAGAACAAGTCATCTTTCCCTTTCTAAGCTCTCATGCCATTTTGTTCGCAACTTTCTTTGTATTTTCACATTCTACCTAGTATTTATTTGCATTCATTTACATGGTTACTAGACAGAAAGCCCCATTAAGGCAGGGAGGGTATCTTAATTTATCTTTATATTCCAAACTGTGTGCCTAGCCCAGTGCCTTGTATATAGCAAATTCTCCAAAACTATCTGTTATATGAATTAATTAGTGGTACAGTGCTTGGCACAGAATAGACTCAATAAATATGCGTTCATCAGTTATTTCAGAAACAGTTGAAAATTCAAGAAAATATAATAGCTAATCCTTTGGGGGGAATTATCTTTAAAATACTAATTATAAGACTAACACAAAATTTGCCTATTAAATTCCCATTTACAACTTTTAACAATGCTTAATATTTATAGTTATATCATTCCTAAAGACAAATCAAATTAAGATTAACCCAAAGGAAATCAATTTCTTCATCTGAAAGTGGGAGTAAGAATAATTGTATTATCTAGTTTCACAGAGTTGTGATGATTTGGATTCAATGAAACCATTGTATATAGAAGTATTACAAATGGTGACATTCTGGGCATATGGCATGTATTATTGTGTGTATTCCATAAGACATGTTTATTTCTCAAATACTCAAAAACTGTCTATATTCAATAATAAAATGCTAAAAACTCATATTTGATAAGCTGAAGATAAGTATTTTGTTCAAAAAGTGACTCTTCCCACCTAAAAGTATTGGTCCTATATCAGCTTACTAAGGCAGCTCTCTAATATGATTTGAAGAATGCTGGGAAAAATCCTATTCACAGAAACATCTGCTCCCAGCCTGTTGCAGAGACTGAATTTTTTTTTATTTTATTGATGCCATTCTCTTCACATCATATTCATTTCTGGAAATACTCATCCCTCCCCTACCCAGTGAGTTTTTCCTTGAAACAAATATCTTTTTTAAGCCATTATGCAAAACTAAACTTTGGGTTAGCCTATTGAATACAACTTTTAAAATGAAACTTACCTTGGAAGAGTGATACATTAAGCTATTATTAGACACAATCCTCCTAGTTCCAAGCAGTTTCTCAAATTATCCCCTAAAGAAAGCAGGTTTCTTTGAGTATAAAAAAGCAAATTTGTATAGGGGGAAAGGGCAAAAAGGAATGGTTGAAAGAATTGAGCTACTAAAAGAACACCATTTGGGATATTTGGAAGCCATCTACACAGAAGTTATCATTAAAGTTCTTAGTGTGGATAATGTCATACAGAAAGAAAGTGTATACAAAAAAAATTTTTTAAGAGAAAAGAAAAGAGGAATATCCGAGTTTAAGATACACAGAGAGGAGATAGAAAAGGATTAATCAGAATAGTTGGAGAATAATGATGAGAGCCTAGTGTGGTGTACCCTCTGGGGTACCACCCTCACATTCACAGACTGGGGTATGACTACCCTAGGTTCAAGAGATTCTGAGGATCTATATTCCTAAAAGTATAATTCATGATCCTAACAGCATTCACCTTCAATAATAACCTAATTGTGTATAAACACATCGGGAGTAAGAATTGTTCCTTTATTTTTATGTCACCAATATATACCACCAGATGGTATGTGGCACATAGAAGGAGGTGCTTAACAAATGCTTGTTGATTGGGGCCTCAGCCTGTAGAGTACCAGACCTGGAGACCAGAGATCCTGGATTCAAATCTGCTCTGAGACACTTCCTACCTTTGTAACCCTGGGCAAACCATTTAACCTCCATTGCCTAGTCCTTAGCACTCTTCTGTCTTAGAACTAATACTTCTGATGATTTTAAAAAATAAAATTAAAATGTTTGTTAATTGAATTGTCAGTTGCCTCAATTAACTTTAGTAAAGGGATTCCTTAAAATGGCATCGTATAAAAAGCGGTAACAAACTATTTCAACCATAAACCTTAGATAATCTCTCACATATTCATATAGTATCAGTGGCAAGAGTGGGTATACACATAATATACACTAAAAGAGAACACACATTTATTAAATACAGGTGGCCAAGACAATTTATATCTCTAATGTTGCAGAACCTTGAAGTCTTTTCTCTTTTCATGGGATCTCCTTCCTGCTCTTCTGACTTTCCATAACATTTCTGATGAATAAATAATTTTGGGGGGGGGCTTTAGGGATCTGCTCCTTTCTACAGCTCAAATTCTGGAGAGCTCCCAAATACGCCCAAGAAAATCAGAACATTTTTTTAAAGTTTGCACATATTTGTATATACATATCTCTTATAACCAGAGCATTTTCTTTCTTTAGACTCCCAGAGATATTTCTTCTTTCAGAGTTGGATCTTACTTTTTTAAGGCCACCAGAAGTGTGGCTGATCCACTAGCTAGGAAATACCTGGCTGAATCCATCAAAATAATGAAGAAGCTTCTTTAAACCTCTTAAAGGACTAAGAAATATATACATTTCCCTTCAAATCTTTTTTAAGTTGTGAACTGATCACTCCCAGTTTCATACCCTTTATAATCTATGAATAGGTCAGAGAGTGGCCATTCAGTATCTGAAACTGGCAGAATATAAAACAGGTCTCCCCTCTCCCCTTTAATTGCATACAGTATCACAGAAGATAAATAAAGAGATATTAAAGATAGTCTCAATAATGGTGTCAAAATCTTCAAAGGGGTTAAGGAGAAGACCTAAGGAAAACAACTTTTGACTTACCAATAAAGAATGTATAAAATAATTTGTGCTACACTACTGGAGACTAATATTTTCCAGAATGTTTGAGAGAAAATAATGCTAATTTATGAAAGATAAAGATTTATAAGCAAAGGTTTAAAAACTGATCTTAGGATTTTACAAATAGTTTTGAGGCCCCTTGCCACATCTGTAAATGTAAGATAATTGCAATCCATGTAGGATTATGGGATTATGAAAGGTGAGGAGGAGCACATTCTAAATAAGGCTGCCATTTAGCAAATGCCTGAAGGCAGGAAATAGAATTTCATGTATGAGAAACAACTAGAATATCTATTTGGTTCTATCTAGCGTGTGCTAGTAAATATTTAACAACTAGTTCACCCCAAAAAATGTACCTATGTCACAACATTAAGTTTAATCTATATTATTAACATTTTCCTCATCAATTTATTGTGCATAAAATCAACAAAAGAATATTGTCCTTATTTGTAGCATTTTCCTATTTCTGAGATGCAAATGCTCACATTAAACATGTAACAATCAGCTCTCTCAAGCCAGCTCCAGCACACTCCTGGTTTTATGCCTGCTCAAATGTGTGACCTTGGACAAAAATCATTTGATCTCTCTTGGCCACCAAATCCTTATATGAGACATTAAGGAATTGAATTTAATGATCACTAAGTCCCCTTGCAGTTTTACTGTGAATCTAGAGAGAGAAATTTTTCTATCAGAGTTCATAATTAAATGAATTCAGAAATCTTAAATTCTAAAATTTTATGGCATGTGCTGGGTAGTACAGTGCTTAAAATTCTGGACCTGGAGACAGAAAGACCTCAGAGAAAGAAAATCTTGTCTGAGTCATTTACTAGATGTGTGACTCTAGACAAGTCATTTAACCTTTTCCTGCTTCAATACTCTTATCTGTAAAATGGGGACAATAATAATATCAAGTGTTTCCCAAGGTTGTCCTGAAGATTAAATGAGATAATATTTTGAAGAGCTTTATGAGCCTTAAAATGCTATATACAAACTTGCTATTGTTATTGTTAAACTTCTTCAAACAGGAAAGTTCTCTATAATAAAAGCATATGCATATGTGTTAGTTCTATCCTCCCACATTTGTAATATTTCTATTTTTCTTTCCCTTGCAACCTTCTGCCATCAGTAGTATTCTCTGAACATCACTGCTTAAATATTTGCTTTCTCGCTCACAATTGACAATAGCAACAAAAATTGTCATTGGAACCAGCTCATCTTGTAGCTTCTTAGAGAACTTTATTTGCTAAATCCCACACTACAACACCTGAATGACCAGTTGAAATTATAATTGGTGGATTGACCATTTGCTCAGTTTAACCTATAACATTCAATAACTTTGACTATCTTTTTTCTTTTTTTGATTGACAATATCTTTCACCAATTACTTTGTTGGAACAACAACCAAAATACCAAGTAATCATCTCAAAGAGACACTTGGCATTGTAATAGATATGCCTGCAGAGAACAATGGAAGAAATCTCCAAGATGCCCAGGTCAGAGGTCCTAGAAAGAGAGGGCAAATTAAAAAGAGCTTGCATCATTAACTTAAGAACTGCATTTTATTATATTACATTCTCAAGAAGATCCTAAAAGGCAGGTATAAGGTGTATTATTAACCCCATTTTGTCTACAAAGAACCTGAGACTCAGAAAGATCAAATTATTTGTCCATGATCTCAGAACTAACAAATATTGAAGCCAGGATTTGAATTTGGGTCTCTTTTGATACCAAATACTGAACACTTTCTTTACAATGCTGATTCTGTTGGATGAATATTTTGTCAAATCATTTGCTTGGTCTTGTGTCAATACAACAAAAATAGTAGATACCTTGAAAATGCTTGTTCATTGGTTGACTACATTTTCCCATCTTTTAATCATTGGTTTTGGATAACCTAGGAAGAATGGGAGGGAAGGAAGTGAGGAAGAGAGGAATGAAAGATATGAGAAGGGAAGAAAGGAATGAAGGCAAGGAAGAAAGAAAAGGAAGACCAAAAAAGGAAAGAAGGAGGAATGAAAGGAAGACAGGAAAGGAAAAGGAAGAGGAAGAACCAGAGGAAGGGAGGAAGGGAAGGATAAAGGAAGTTTCTTTTGTTCCAAACACTGCGGTAAGCATTATCACATATGAACATTTCTGGGAGGTAGGTGTTATTATTCATTTTGCAATTGAGGTAACAGAGGAAGATTAAATGACCTGCCCCATTTCATATAGCTAATAAGCACCTGAAGTCAAATTTGAACACATCTTCTTTAGTCTAGGCCCAAAGCTCTATCCAGTATGTCACCAAGCAGTAAGGAAGACAAAGTACTCTAAGATCCCTCTCCTATTTCTATATGGCAACCATATATGCACTCATTTTCTATAGAGGATTTAGTCACTCTGGAAGTTTATCATCAACTTAATTCAATCCAAGTAATAGACAAAAAGCATTTATGAAATACCTACTATGGGTCCAATTCTTCACTATGTACTGGAAATTAAAATGTAAAAGTTATACAGTGTTATAATAAAAGAGAGACCCCTCTCTGATACTCCTATCTATTAGATGTAGATGTAGATGGAGTACAGAGAGAGGATAGGATGACACTTCTCTTTTATAAAAGTTGCCCAGGCAGGACCCGTTAGGTCAATGGATGATATCCCTTCAGGACCCACCTGGAGTTAGTTGATATTATTTATTGGGCTGTTCAGCTTGGTAACGTTGTAATCTGACTGTGTGACTCCCTTCCCAAATAATCTTTGAATAACCAATTCAGGAAGGTACTTTAAAACTTTGAATATATTTGGCAAAGAAGGATAATGGTATGGGATAGAGGTATTGGGAGATCCTAATTTCAAGTTGATAATAATGAATCTCTAACTGCAGGCAAATGAAGGAATCAAGATGATAGCTTCTCTCTGGTACAGCCTGGCCAGGGCCACACCAGAGCAGGCAAACTGCTGTATAATCTTTCAGCTTCTTCTTCAGTAGATGTTAAGCCTAATCAGTTTAGATATCCACCCTTTTACCACCCTCTTCTTCTTCTCCTGCCCACTTCCTGGATCCCTCCTGGGCCCTGGGAAACCTAGATGACTAAGATGATTGACTTCCTAATATCTAGGGGCAGTAGAATCAGAGATGGTGGTCTGATACAGGTTGATGAAAGTACAGGAACCACAGGAGGAGCTTGCAGGGTTGAGTTTGCAAGTCTCAATTCCCCAAAGACCAGGATCCACTGATCTCCAGTCTCAGGGACAGGCAAAGAACCCCAGAACCTCTGCCAGGGCTACCAACTGCCCTCTCCTGTCCGCATGCCTCTCTGGGAACATTCCGACATCCAACTGATCCATCTGTCAATCACAGAGTGAACTCCTGGCTCCCAGAGATTCAATATAACAATAGGTGCTTACATTCTACTATGGGAATACTAGATAGATAGACAGAGAGACAGAGAGGAAGAAGGAGGGAGATAGACAGACAGAGACAGAGACAGAGACAGAGACAGAGACAGAGACAGAGACAGAGACAGAGACAGAGAGTCAGAGACANAGAGACAGAGACAGAGACAGAGACAGAGACAGAGACAGAGACAGAGATGGATGGATTGATGGATGGATGGATGGATGGATGGATGGATGGATGGATGGATGGAT
>NW_025347518.1:0-1324 GCF_016433145.1 Gracilinanus agilis | reverse complement strand
TTCTTCCTTCTTCCTTCTTCCTTCTTCCTTCTTCAAAACCCTAACCTTCTGTATTAAAATCAATACTAAATATCTATTCCAAGGCAGAAGAGTGGTAAGGGCTAGGCAATTGGAGTTAAATGACTTTCTTAGAGTCACACAGCTAGGAAATGTCTGAGGCAAGATTTGAACCTTAGACCTGTGATCTCCAGTTCTGGCTCTCTAACAACTGAGAAATTCAGCTGCCCTTTGGTTTTTTAATGTATGGAAATATTTATCTTTGTTGATGATTGTTATTTCTTATGTAAAAATAATATTCTATTACCTTCATATACCACAATTTAAATAACCAATTCTTGATAGGACTTCTTTTAAATTAAATATTATGTACATTATCATAATTATTTTTTAAAATGTAGAAGGTGAATTTTAACCAATTGTAGTGAAACAGATAAATATACATAGATTAAGGTTTTAATAAAGTGTAAAAGATAAAATGGTCTTGAAAATTATATTTAAAAATAATTTTTATGTCTTCATCAGGATCCTCTGTTATTTCCATAGTACCTTCCTGTACCTCTTCTAAAGCATTTTTAAGATTCCTGATTTAGCTCCAGGTTTAATATCCTGACACCACCTTACCCTTTGTGCTGATCTGAACAATGCAGACACTTACCTAAAGAAAATCGCGAGTTACTATATAAATGTAGATTCTCTAAAAATGTAATCCAAAAGAGAAAGATAAAGAAGAGAGAGCATAAATTTATTTCAGACCATATTGATGTGAATTTTTAATGTGAAAACAAATTAGGTCATACTAGAGAGTAACTCTGACAATTTGTGCAATGTTTTCAATTTCAAAACTGACAAGTATGAACAGTGAAATAGTAAAGTACCAGGCTGGTTCTATACATCGCAGAATAGGTGGCCTCCCATGGTGTAATGATTTGAGAAATGATAAAAGCGCTTCCTAACCAAAACTGTCTCTCTCCATTTACTTTCTGACATTTGAAATTTCTCTTATTAGTTAAACTAAAAACTCCTATTAGTAGTTTTTTGGAGTGGTGGCTTGTGTAGAGATTCTGTACTAATGGGTTTCCAGAAATAGTCCTGGGGCACATACAATATAGGGAATCAAAATCATTCTTCTTTTCATCAATGTCACTGGCTGGTCTGTTAGTGAAGTAACCAGTCAGTTAGACTAATCAAGTTAATCATCATTTTGTCTATGACCTCCTACCTACCTACCTACTTATCTCTCTCTCTCTCTCTCTCTCTCTCTCTCAATCTCTCTCCCTCTCTCTCTCTATCTCTTTTCTCTCTCTCTCTCTCTCTCTCTCTCTCT
>NW_025347517.1:0-1129 GCF_016433145.1 Gracilinanus agilis | reverse complement strand
CTCTCTTTGGCTACTCTCTCTAGGCTTGACTCCTTAAATGATGGTATGCTGCAAAAAACAATACTATAAGAAGAGAGGTCTTGGGCCTTTCCTTCTCTGAGGCCATTGCATGGCTCCACATTTCTTCTTTTCTGTTTTAGGTGAAAGAGATTAATCTGGAAGCTCCAAACTTGTGAATTTCAAAAGGTCAAGAATCCAGGAGTCCAATTGGAACTATGCCCAAAGAGCACTAAAAGACTGCCTGCCCTTTGATCCAGGCATACCATTGCTGGGTTTGTACCCCAAAGAGATCATAGGGAAAAAGACTTGTACAAAAATATTTATAGCCGCGCTCTTTGTGGTGGCAAAAAACTGGAAAATGAGAGTATGCCCTTCAGTTGTGGAATGGCTGAACAAATTGTGGTATATGCTGGTGATGGAATACTATTGTACTCAAAGGAATAATAAACTGGAGGAATTCCATGTCAACTGGAAAGACCTCCAGGAATCGATGCAGAGTGAAAGGAGCAGAGCCAGTAGAACATTGTACACAGAGACTGATACACTATGGTAAAATTGAATGTAATGGACTTCTGTACTAGCAGCAATGCAATGACACAGGACAATTCTGAGGGATTTATGGAAAAGAACGCTACCCACATTCAGAGGAAGAGCTACAGGAGTGGAAACACTGAAGAAAAACAACTGCTTGAACACATGGGTTGATGCAGACATGATTGGGAATATAGACTTGAAACAACCACATCAATGCAACTATCAATAATATGGAAATAGGTNCGCTACCCACATTCAGAGGAAGAGATACAGGAGTGGAAACACTGAAGAAAAACAACTGCTTGAACACATGGGTTGATGCAGACATGATTGGGAATATAGACTTGAAACAACCACATCAATGCAACTATCAATAATATGGAAATAGGTTTTGAGAGATGACATGGGAAGAAACCTGTGGAAATGTGCATTGGCTATGGGGTAGGGGGAGTCGTGGAGGGGGCGAAGGGGAATGTAAGAACATGAATCATGTAACTATGGAAAATTTTTCTTAAAAATAAAATTTTAAATGCAACAACAACAACAACAAAAAAGGAATCCAGGATCTACTACCATGCCAAGTTTTTCAGCCAGC
>NW_025347516.1:350-1231 GCF_016433145.1 Gracilinanus agilis | reverse complement strand
AATTTCCAAACCATATTTCCTTTGTATTAACTGTCTTTTATTCTCTATAATATCTGCAGTTTCCCTTTTTATTTTAAATTTATGCTCCAATTGTGGTGAATTAGGGAAACCTGAATTTTTGCACAATCATTATTGATGTTATAAAGTTGCTATTAGCTTCTTGTTCATTTTTTCACTTTACAGAGCTAAGCTGGCAAGTCACACTTGATTGGTCACTGTACCTCTCTGAGTCTGTTCACATGAAGCTATTCTACATGTTTATTCTTACCCATAATAATATTTTTTTTCTTTAAACAAATTGCATGTTATTCCTTAGATCATCAATTTCTTCTAATACATTGCACATGCTTTTAAAATAATTTTACATCCTAATAAATTACAATGCTGTCCAAAATTTTTATATTCATAATATACTAGATTCCTAATGCAAAAATATTATTTTTGAATTACCAAAATTTTGAAACCCTAATGTTAATTATATTTTTACCTATTACTTAATATGATGGTACAGATCTTAGAGTAACAATTTTACATGTTCATATGTTTTCCCTAAATTCAGTTCAATAAGCATTTTTGGTAAGTCTGATCATTCCCACACTGCAAATCCTAATAGATAGCTTTTCAATATAAGTTTTGTGCATTCTTAAATTTAACAGAAATTCCATTTTTAACTAGTAGTCAATGAATTTACACAATACCATCAGTACCTATTCAGTTCCTTAGCAAATATATACTCTAATGGGTAGAGAAAGGTCCATGAGTTTGGGGGAGAATGGGCAACGATTTTTAGCTTCTCATAGCTACTTCCTGCTGAACTGGGGCGGCATGGATGATTCGCTCTCAACAAATAATTTTCTCATGGACCAGTCTCTGTCTAAAGG
>NW_025347516.1:0-253 GCF_016433145.1 Gracilinanus agilis | reverse complement strand
CTTCTATACTTCTGTACACAACTAAGAATCATTGCTTTCTCTCTCAATAAATTTTTCTTAGATTGCATTTTAGAATCTTTTGTAATTTTCATTAGATATATGTCTCAGTACTTAACCTGTTGATAGAATTTGGTGATGGGATCAAATTTGTCCCTTTTTCTGTCTTTTGATTTCCATATTCCCTTTCTCATGGCCAGTGAGAAATGGAAGGAGAAATGTTTGACAGATTAGTTTGTTTAACTCTTGCCTTAAT
>NW_025347515.1:0-1119 GCF_016433145.1 Gracilinanus agilis | reverse complement strand
CTACTTAAAAAATCCTAGAGAATTAACTAAGAAGCTTGTAGAAATAATCAACAACTTTAGCAAAGTTGCAGGATACAAAATAAATGCACATAAATCATCAGCATTTCTATATATTTCCAACACATTAGTGCAGTAAGAGGTAGAAAGAGAAACACCATTTAAAATCACCATAGACAAAGTAAAATACTTAGAAATCCATCTACCAAAACAAACACAGTAATTACATGAAAACAACTACAAAACACTTTCCAAACAAATAAATCTAGATGTAAACAATTGGAAAACCATTGATTGCTCATGGGTAGGATGAGCTAACATAATAAAAAAGACCATTCTACCCAAATTAATTTACCCATTAGTGCCATACCTATCAAACTACCAAAAAACTTCTTTATTGAATTAGGAAAAACTATAACAAATTTCATTTGGAATAACAAAAGATCAAGAATATCAAGGGAGATAATAAAAAAATGTGAACGAAGGGGGCCTAGCAGTACAAGATATTAATCTATACTATAAAGCAGTAGTCATGAAAACAATATGGTACTGGCTAAGAGACAGAAGGGAGGATCAGTGGAATAGACTTGGGAAAAATGACATCAGCAAGACAGTGTATGATAAACCCAAAGAGCCCAACTTTTGGCACATGAATCCACTATTTGACAAAAACTTCTGGGAAATTTGGAAAACAATATGGGAGAGATTAGATTTAGATCAACATCTCACACCCTACACCAAGATAAATTTAGAATGGGTGAATGACTTGAATATAAAGAAGGAAACTCTAAAAAATTAGGTGAACATANAGGAAAAAATTTAAAACCAAGCAAGAGTTAGAGAAAATTACAAAATATAAATTAAATGGTTTTGATTATATTAAACTAAAAAGGTTTTGTACAAACCAAAACAATGTGGTCAAAATCAGAAGGGAAACAACACATTGGGAAAAAATCATTATAACAAAAAACTCTGGGTTCAGGGTTAAAATGGTGGCAAAGTAAAAAGCAGCTCTTAACCTCTCATGACTGAAACATACAGGACTCCTCAAGGGGACATAAAAACAATTCCAGATGAACAATGGGACCCCACAACAGGGTGCAATGAGGAAGGTATGTGGAA
>NW_025347514.1:0-2231 GCF_016433145.1 Gracilinanus agilis | reverse complement strand
TGCATTGTGTATAAGAGGACCCTTGTCCTGACAGTGGTCCTTGAACCCAGAGCCTGATTTGCTTACCCATTGGGTGACTTGCAGAATCTGTGGGTGGGCGGGACGGGCCACAGACACAGGCAGATCCAAAAAACTTGTGGACTGGGGCACATGCCATCTGCAAGATTCCATTCAGGGTAACTGACAGCTTAGCCTAAGCTAATATTGCAATGCAAAAATCCCAGCATTACACCTTACAATGATAAGAGCTGAGGTGTTAAGATCTACAATTCTTGGACATGGTAGGAAAACAATTGGTCAAATTACAGTTTGAACATGAGTAATGGAAAGAACTATTAACAAATGTGATCTGTGCTTTCCCAAAGAGGTACAAGTAGGGTTCTGGGAAGCAGGTCATTGCATATATTCCTTTGGACATGTGTAAACCATTTGGGGTGAATATAAACAGAGAATATAAAGTTCCTCCAACTTTCCTCAGGTAAGGGCAAGGGAAAAAAAGAGACAAGTCAAAGTTTGGGATCAGAAGGGCTTCAACTGCTGGTGGCAATTGAATGCAGTTTGAGCAAAGGACTATATGCAGGGGTATGCAGGATGATAACAGGAACTGTGGAAGGGGAGATACCAAGAGTCAGGTAAACATATGTCTGGGAAAAAGGGGAAAGGTTATTGCCTCAATCAGCTATTTTGTTGGTGGGAAATGTGGAAATTGAGGGATCTCAGAATTTTTCTCTTATTTAGAGCCTGGCCCTCACCTGAAATGAGGGGTCTTGGACCTTTGCCTTTTTAGAACCAGAGACCTCAGTCCCTGACATTAAAAAATACTTTATTTTGTGGTAATCATAAATATAGTCCAGTACTGGTCAAGTAGTAGAATAATTGATCAATGGAATAGATCAGATACCTAATATGCACAGGTAAATGACCTTAGCAACCTAATGTCTGCCCAACTCAAAGTCCTTAGCTTTTGGAATAAGAGCTCAATGTGTAGCAAAAACTGCTGGGAAAATTAGAAAACAGCATGTCAAAAACTAGGTATAGATCAAAATCCCATACACTATGGTAAGATAAGGTCCAAATGGGTATATGATTTAGATATACTGTGATACCATAAGTAAATTAGGGGAACATAGAATAGTTTACCTTGCAAGATCTATGGAGAAGGGAGCAATTTATGACTAAACAAGAGATGGAAGATGAATAATTTTGATTAGATTAAATTAAAAAGCTTTTGGACCAAAAAAACCCCTATGTAACCAAGATTAGAAGAGAAACAACAAACTGGGGGAAAAGTTTACTACAAATTTCTTTTAAAGGTCTTGTTTTTGGCTTCCTGGTTAAGATGGCGGCAGAGTAGAAGTAGCTTGTTTAACCTCTCCTAACCCACACATATAGGACTCCTCAAGAAGACATAAAAACAAATCCAGATGAAAGAAGGGACTCCACAATAGGGCCCAGCATTGAAGATACGTGGAATCGGGGCATTTCCATTCTATAAGGGGGTGAAACAGCTCTCACTAAAATTCAAGCTGAACAACCCCCTCCCCCAACACCACCTACAGTGCCAAAGCCAGAGCAAAAGAGTTAGAGCAATTTTGAGGCATTCATTAAGTCCTTGACAGCCACCTGGGAACACCAGGGCCTGCTCCTGAGAGCAGCAAGACTTAAGACCCCAAGAGGCTAAAGAACCTGTGTACTTTGAACAAAGACCTTGAGTGCAGGTAGGGACCTTGGGTGGGGACCCAGTGCAGAAGGGTGCATGACTGTGGAAGCAGCAACCTGAGACTGTTAAAGGAGCTTTGGGCAGAGNACTAGATCTGAGACCTCAGGAGCCTAAAGAATGCAGAGATACCCTAGGTGTGAGGATAAACCTAAGAGGGCACTCAGCTCACAATGGCAAGCCATTCACAAGAACCCCAAAAGAGAAAGATCAACATGAAGAAATCTTTAACACTCAGCAACTTTTACACGGAGAAAATCCAGACAACAGAGCAAAGAGCAGAGGAGAACAAACAAATAATCAGATCCAAGCCTTCCCAAAAAATGAACACTGGACACAAGCTCTTGAAGAGTTCAAATCTGAGATGATGAGAAAGATGAAAGAGATCTGGAAAGAAAACAACAGTTTAAAAGGCATAATTTTGCAATTGGAAAGTGAGGCTCAGAAACAAAATGAACTGATAAGCAAATTGAACACCAGAAATGACCAGATTGAAAAGGAAAACCAGTCCCTA
>NW_025347513.1:0-1717 GCF_016433145.1 Gracilinanus agilis | reverse complement strand
GAATAAGATGAGGATGCAGAGAGGCCAATTTAGATCTAATGTAAAACTAATTTATTTACAGTTATACCTATTCCAAAGTGGAATAGGGAGCCTTGGGAGGTGGTAAGTCTCCCCTTCACTGGAGATATTCAGGTGGAGGCTGAAGGATCACTTGTCTGGGATGAGTGATTCCTGTCCAGCATGACTTGAACTAGATGGTCTATAAAGTCCTTTGTAATTCTGAGGTTCCGGGATTCTTTAATTCTCTGAGGCTCCCTTGGCCTCTTATCTCTTTGAATTACTGTTATCATCTGGACCTAGGGAGTAAGTCATGGACTCAGAAAGGAACTGACAGCAATTTATTTTATTTATTTCATTTTTTTAATTTTAATTTTGAATATTTTCCCCTAGTTATATATTTCATGTTCTTTCTCTCTCCCCCAGCCCCCCTAACCCCCCCTCAGCCGATGCACAATTCCGCTGGGTTTTACATGTATCCTTGATCAAGACAGTCAGTCCAGGACAATGTTAGAAAGGCAGAGCCAAGGCTAAAGAGTTTTATCTGTTCCTGCAGTGGAATATTACTATTCAGCAGCAGGGGGTGNATGGACTCAGAAAGGAACTGACAGCAATTTATTTTATTTATTTCATTTTTTTAATTTTAATTTTGAATATTTTCCCCTAGTTATATATTTCATGTTCTTTCTCTCTCCCCCAGCCCCCCTAACCCCCCTTAGCCGATGCACAATTCCGCTGGGTTTTACATGTATCCTTGATCAAGACAGTCAGTCCAGGACAATGTTAGAAAGGCAGAGCCAAGGCTAAAGAGTTTTATCTGTTCCTGCAGTGGAATATTACTATTCAGCAGCAGGGGGTGCCATTGGGGTATCCTGAAGAAAGACGTGACGTGCAGAAGAGGATGGAGGAAGGAGATACCTAGGTTGTTCCTAGGCAGCTCTGAGATTAGAGAGGTTCGGGACATTCCCCTCTTTGAAAACCCAAGAAAGAGTAAGGCCATGCTACGTACATGAGATATTCCAAGGTCGAGGAGACCCATATTAAGGCAGCAGCTCTTAGATGAGAGACTTTCCAGATAGAAGGGACTTTAGAGCTCATTTTGTCTAACCCTTCCTCCCTTTCGTGAGACAACTTACTTCCTAACACATTAACTATTGCCTGGAAGGTTAGGAAAATGGAAATGTATCCTGATAATAATTATAGTTGGCAGTTATACTAAAGCTTGTAGAGATTTTACATGTTCTCTCATTTGATCTTGATAACTACCTTGAGAAGTGGCTATTATCTCCAATATAGAGACAAGGAAACTGAGTCTAGGAGAGGTTAAATAATTTGCCCAGATCCTTACAGCTGGTAAATGACTGAAATGGGATTTGAACTCAGGTCAGCTTGACTCCAAGTTCATGAGCCCGCTGGCTCATGAATGAAGTTCTTAGTATAACTCCACCCACAGCTCCATCCCAATCTGTTTCTTTTGAAAAATAATGGTGTGTGGCTTGGTTCTTAGGCAGGAATTCCTGGGCAGTAAATGGACATGGGTGCTTATTTGGATGGTCTGTGTACAACTAGAAGGGCTTCCCTTAACATAGAGAGTATAAGATTATTGATTAAATGTAGAAAGAGCTATGGGCTTCCTAGCTCAAACACACCACTTTATTTTTCTCACTTTCACATTAATCCTTTTTATGGTGCAATAATATTACATCATATTCATATACCT
>NW_025347512.1:0-1021 GCF_016433145.1 Gracilinanus agilis | reverse complement strand
AGACTTGTATGAAAATATTTAAAGTCGTGCTTTTTGTGGTAGCAAAAAACTGGAAAATGAGGGTATGCCCTCCAATTGAGGAATGGCTGAACAAATTGTGGTATATTCTGGTGATGGAATACTATTGTGCTCAAAGGAATAATAAACTGGAGGAATTCCATGTGAACTAGAAAGACATCCAGGAATTAATGCAGAGCGAAAGGAGCAGAGCCAGGAGAACATTGTACACAGAGACCAATACACTGTGATAAAATAGAATGTGGTAGACTTCTGTACTGGCAGTAATGCAGTGAACTGGGACAATTCTGAAGGATTTATGGAAAAGAATGCTACCCACATTCAAAGGAAGAACTGCAGGAGTGGAAACACAGAAGAGGGGCAACTGCTTGAACCCATGGGTTGAGGCGGACATGATTGGGGACATAGTCTGGAAACTACTACACCAATGCAACTATTAACAATTTGGAAATGGGTCTTTATCAATGACATATGTTAAAACCAGTGGAAATGTGCAGTGGCTATGGTGGGGGGGGGAGGTTGGGAGGTGAAGCAGAAAGTAAGAGCATGAATCATGTAACCATGTTAACTTTTGTAAAAAATAAATATTAAAAAATGTGGATTTGTACCCATCCATGACTTCTTATTTTGCATGACACTTATTTATCTCCTGTGATAAGTCACTCAAAAAAATTGGCCCTAGAAATGGAACTGTCAATGAGCAAACAGAAGAAAACAACCCTTCATACAATTATATAGTTTAAAAAATAACTCAAGAGAAAATCCCAGAGCAAGAAACCATATGAAATAATTATAAGTAGAACCTCAGAAAAAAGAAAAGGTGGGCTACAGAGACTATANAAAACAACCCTTCATACAATTATATAGTTTAAAAAATATCTCAAGAGAAAATCCCAGAGCAAGAAACCATATGAAATAATTATAAGTAGAACCTCAGAAAAAAGAAAAGGTGGGCCACAGAGACTATAAGAGTAGATAGAAGAAATAAAGGAAGAGTTGAACT
>NW_025347511.1:705-1334 GCF_016433145.1 Gracilinanus agilis | reverse complement strand
GATTTCTTTACCTGAAAATTGCCTATTCATGTCTCTTGCCCATTTATTAATTGGGGATGGCTTGATTTTTTATACAATTGCTTTAACTCCTTGTATATTTGAGTAATTAGACCCATGTCAGAGTTTTTCGTTATAAAGAATTTTTCCCAGTTTGTTGTTTCCCTTCTGATTTTGACTACATTGTTTTTGTTTGTACTAAAACTTTTTAGTTTAATATAATCAAAACCATTTAATTTACATTTTGTGATTTTCTCTAACTCTTGCTTGGTTTTAAAGTCTTTCCTTTCCCAGAGATCTGACAAGTATACTATTCTGTGTTCACTTAACTTGTTTATAGTTTCCCTCTTTATATTCAAGTCATTCACCCATTCTGAATTTATCTTGGTGTAGGGTGTGAGATGTTGATCTAGACCTAATCTCTCCCATATTGTTTTCCAAATTTCCCAGCAGTTTTTGTCAAATAGTGGATTCATGTCCCAAAAGTTGGGCTCTTTGGTTTTATCATACACTGTCTTGCTGATGTCATGTATCCCAAGTCTATTCCATTGATCCTCCTCTATATCTTTTAGCCAGTACCACATTGTTTTGATGACTGCTGCTTTATAGTATAGTTTAATATCTGGTACTGC
>NW_025347511.1:0-608 GCF_016433145.1 Gracilinanus agilis | reverse complement strand
TATGGCGCTAAATAGGTAAATTAATTTGCGTAGAATTGTCATTTTTATTATGTTAGCTCGACCTACCCATGAGCAATCAATGGCTTTCCAATTGTTTAGATCCAGTTTTATTTGTTTGGAAAGTGTTTTGTAGTTGTTTTCATATAATTGCTGTGTTTGTTTTGGTAGGTCGATTCCTAAGTATTTTATATTGTCTAGGGTGATTTTAAATGGTGTTTCTCTTTCTACTTCTTGCTGCTCTAGTGTGTTGGAAATGTATAGAAATGCTGATGATTTATGTGCATTTATTTTGTATCCTGCAACTTTGTTAAAGTTGTTGATTATTTCTACAAGCTTCTTAGTTGATTCTCTAGAATTTTTTAAGTAGACCATCATATCATCTGCAAAGAGTGATAGCTTAGTTTCCTCCTTGCCCACTTTGATACCTTCAATTTCTTTTTCTTCTCTAATTGCAACTGCTAGTGTTTCTAGTACAATGTTAAATAATAGAGGTGATAATGGGCATTCTTGTTTCACTCCTGATCTTATTGGGAAGGCTTCTAATTTATCCCCATTGCATATGATGTTTGTTGATGGTTTTAGGTATATACTGTTTATTATTTTTAGGA
>NW_025347510.1:929-4232 GCF_016433145.1 Gracilinanus agilis | reverse complement strand
TATATATATATATATTGTTTGTTTTTGTTTTTAAGAAACCAAGTTCATGGAGAAAGCTAGAAAGGCTCCTGTGGAGGATGAATCTTTGGCCTTTCCCTGATGTGCCCTAGCCTGGTTAGATGGTTACTGTGAATTTTACTAAAGGAGATTCAGCCAATTTGCCTCTAAATACAGTTAGAAGCTCTTATCTCTTTGGAAAGCATCCTTTTCCCCCATGCTGCCTCTCATCCCTTTCCAATAAGATTTTCATTATAGATGGTATTACTTTGTAAATAAAATTAGTGAGCTTGGGTTTCAGTTTCCCCTTGGGTTTTATTTTTATAAAAAAATATCCATTTTGCGGGGTAGTGGAAAAACCCATGGATTTAGACAGAAGACCTAGGTGATCAGTTGAATCACTTTCCCTCTCTCTATTTTCTGTTTTCTCATCTGTAAAATGTAGGGTTGTGCTAGATGATCTCTAAGGTCTCATCTAACTCAAACAGTCTGAGATCCTGTATATGTGAACTCTCCCAACATCTTCATCTGAGTATGGTACTAGTTATATCTAGAGACTTGGAATTCGTCCTGTGGTTCCAATAGTCTTGGTTTGAGACACTGTTTATTTCCCACTTACGGCCACTAATGTGTCATTCTCCTCCTCTTTCCAATCATGTTGGGTCTCTCATCTCTTGTCTCTGCCTATATTTAATTGAGCCTTTAGGGTAGACACTCCTCAGGCTCCCCAGAGGCTTTGCAACTGTCTTTCTCTTCCTTATTGGCCAAACACCCTAATCTTAATGATTGTAGGTAGGTGGGACCTGTTCCAAGAGATGCTCTCAGGAGCATTTCATTTGGTCTAGAACTAGAATTACTGAGTTTAACATGATATAATTCAAGCTATCTGAAAATCAGAGGCCTAGAATTAAATATTAGGAAATCACAAACCCTACCTTCCATTGAAGTACCCCTTGGGAGGACATTTGGGATGCTCAGTCAGGATTTTAGAACTGGAAAGTACGTTAGGGGTTATCTAATTCAGAAATGTCTTATTCACCCCATGTCAGGCTGTGTGTAACCCACAAAATTCCCTGGAGGGGTCTAACCAGAGTAATTACAAACTTGGAAAATGTTTAATAACATAAATAAAGATACAACATAGATAATGCTATTTTGTGGTTTTCTGAGACAATGTGCTGCCTTACCCCAAATTGTTTCTATTTGAGTTTGATACTACTTAAGATATTGAAGGAACTGAGGAGATTTAGTCTTGATGGGGTGAGGGTTAAGTAAGGATGGGGAGGGGCAAAGAAAAATGATATATTTTTTAAAAAGAGGAAAACCAAGTTACCAAAATGAAAAAGAATTTATAACACATGATAAGAAAACTGTTACAATTTTGCCCAAGTTTATGCCAACAAAACTGATACATTAAGTATATGACTGCTTAGAGAAATGGAAAAATATTCTGACCAACAAAATAAAACAGAAAATTTGAATAACCTGATCTCAGAAAAAGAAAACAACAAGCCACAAATTAACTCTGGAAGGAGTTATGAGTTGTGTATGTGTGTGCATATATGTGGGAAATCCAAGTCTAGATGGATTTACAGATGAATTCTATTTACAATAAAGAAATCTGAAGTTTTATGTACAATTCTAGTTTTCTGTTTTACTATGTCTAAGGGGAAAAGGGAATTCTATCAATCATTCAAAGACCAATTTACTTTTTTAAAAAAGCCCTAACCTTCTGTCTTAGAATCAACACCAAATATTAGTTCCAAGGCAGAAGAGTGGTAAGGAGTAGGCAGTTAGGGTTATGTGACTTTGCCCAGGGTCACTTAGCTGAAAGTGTCTGAGGCCAGATTTTAACCAAGGACCTCCCGTCTTAATGAACTGAACCACCTAGCTGTTCCTCAGTTTACTGTTATGTAATTGGTTGCCTTTCTTTTCTAAGGTAACTTCCATTTTTTCTGCATATATGTTATATATACCATTTATTTGTATGTTTCCTAGATTATTAGAATGTAAGCACCTTGAGGGCAGGGACTGTTTTTGTCTCTCTCCGTATGCCCTGTTTTTAGAGCAGTGCCTGGCACATAGAAATTAATTAATAAATGCTTATTGATTGATGAATTTGCCAAAATAGAAGGTATTGTCCTTCTTTGAGACGAATAAGGTCCTGATGCCCATCAAAGAAGAGATAAAAAGAGGCAGTACTATCTGCAACTGTTTAAAGAATTGGAGGCCAGAAGAGGAGGAGAGCCTAAATCTGTTTTGCTTTACCCTAGAAAGCATAAGTAGCAGCAAAGAATACAAGTTATGGAAAGCCAATTTTAGTCTTTTTTAAACCCTTCCCTTCCATCTTAGAATCAATACTGTGTATTGGTTCCAAAGTAGAGGAGCGGTAAAGGCCAGGCAATTGAGTTTAAGTGACTTGGCCTAAGAAGCATCTGAGGCCACATTTGAACCCAGGACCTGCCATCTCCTAGGCCTGACTCTCAATCCACTGAGCCACCCAGCTGCCCTCAGCTTTAGTCTTTTTTTTTTAAACATTTATTAATATTCATTTTTAACATGGTTACATGATTCATGCCCCCACTTTCCCCTTCAAGCCCCGCACTCCCCCGACCCATGGCCGATGCGCATTTCCACTGGTTTTAACATGTGTCATTGATCAAGACCTATTTCCAAATTGTTGATAGTTGCATTGGTGTGGTAGTTTCGAGTCTACATCCCCAATCATGTCCACCCTGACCCATGCGTTCAAGCAGTTGTTTTTCTTCTGTGTTTCCACTCCTGCAGTTCTTCCTCTGAATGTGGGTAGCATTCTTTACCATAAATCCCTCAGAATTGTCCTGGGTCATTGCATTGCTGCTAGTACAGAAGTCCATTACATTCAATTTTACCACAGTGTATCAGTCTCTGTGTACAATGTTCTTCTGGCTCTGCTCCTTTCACTCTGCATCAGTTCCTGGACGTCTTTCCAGTTCACATGGAATTCCTCCAGTTTATTATTCCTTTTAGCACAATAGTATTCCATCACCAGCATATACCACAATTTGTTCAGCCATTCCCCAATTGAAGGGCATACCCTTGCTTTCCAGTATTTTGCCACCACAAGGAGTGCAGCTATAAATATTTTTGTGCAAGTCTGTTTATCTATGATCTCTTTGGGGTACAAACCCAACAATGGTATGGCTGGATCAAAGGGCAGGCATTCTTTTATATCCCTTTGAGCACAGTTTCAAATTGCCAGCCAGAATGGTTGGATCAGTTCACAACTCCACCAGCAATGCATTAATGTCCCAATTTTGCCACATC
>NW_025347510.1:0-859 GCF_016433145.1 Gracilinanus agilis | reverse complement strand
CCCATTTATCAATTGGGGAATGGCTTGATTTTTTATATAATTGATTTAACTCCCTGTATATTTGAGTAATTAGACCCCTGTCAGAGTTTTTTGTTTTAAATATTTTTCCCCAATTTGTTGTTTCCCTTCTGATTTTGACTACATTGTTTTTGTTTGTACAAAAGCTTTTTAGCTTAATATAATCAAAACCATTTAATTTACATTTTGTAATTTTCTCTAACTCTTGCTTGGTTTTAAAATCTTTCCTTTCCCAGAGATCTGACAAGTATACTATTCTGTGTTCCCTTAACTTATTTATAGTTTCCCTCTTTATATTCAAGTCATTCACCCATTCTGAATTTATCTGGTGTAGGGTGTGAGATGTTGAACTAAACCTAATCTCTCCCATATTGTTTTCCAAATTTCCCAGCAGTTTTTCTCAAATAGTGGATTCATGTCCCAAAAGTTGGGCTCTTTGGGTTTATCATACACTGTCTCGCTGATGTCACTTACCCCAAGTCTATTCCACTGATCCTCCCTTCTGTCTCTTAGCCAGTACCATACAGTTTTGATGACTGCTGCTTTATAGTATAGTTTAATATCTGGTATTGCTAGGCCCCCTTCCTTCACGTTTTTTTTTTTCATTATTTCCCTTGGTATTTTTGATCTTTTATTATTCCAAATGAAATTTGTTATAGTTTTTCCTCATTCAGTAAAGAAGTGTTTTGGTAGTTTGATAGGTATGGTGCTAAATAGGTAAATTAATTTGGGTAGAATGGTCATTTTTATTGTTAGCTCGTCCTACCCATGAGCAATCAATGGCTTTCCAATTGTTTAGATCTAGTTTTATTTGTTTGGAAAGTGTTTTGTAGTTGTTTTC
>NW_025347509.1:234-1002 GCF_016433145.1 Gracilinanus agilis | reverse complement strand
AAGCTACCCAAAAACTTCTTTACTGAATTAGAAAAAACTATAACAAATTTCATTTGGAATAACAAAAGATCAAGAATATCAAGGGAAATAATGAAAAAAAATGTGAAGGAAGGGGGCCTGGCAGTACCAGATATTAAACTATACTATAAAGCAGCAGTCATCAAAACAATATGGTACTGGCTAAGAGATAGAGAGGAGGATCAATGGAATAGACTGGGGATAAATGACATAAGCAAGACAGTGTATGATAAACCCAAAGAGCCCAACTTTTGGGACATGAATCCACTATTTGACAAAAACTGCTGGGAAATTTGGAAAACAATATGGGAGAGATTAGGTCTAGATCAACATCTCACACCCTACACCAAGATAAATTCAGAATGGGTGAACGACTTGAATATAAAGAGGGAAACTATAAACATGTTAAGTGAACACAGAATAGTATACTTGTCAGATCTATGGGAAAGGAAAGACTTTAAAACCAAGCAAGAGTTAGAGAAAATTACAAAATGTAAATTAAATGGCTTTGACTATTTTAAACTAAAAAGTTTTTGTACAAACAAAAACAATATAGTCAGAATCAGAAGAGAAACAACAAATTGGGAAAAAATCTTTATAATGAAAAACTCTGACAGGGGTCTAATCACTCAAATATACAAGGAGTTAAAGCAATTGTATAAAACATCAAGCCATTCCCCAATTGATAAATGGGCAAGAGACATGAATAGGCAATTTTCAGGTAAAGAAATCAAAAGTATCAATAAGCAC
>NW_025347509.1:0-137 GCF_016433145.1 Gracilinanus agilis | reverse complement strand
TGGAGGGGATGTGGCAAAATTGGGACATTGATGCATTGCTGGTGGAGTTGTGAACTGATCCAGCCATTCTGGCTGGCAATTTGGAATCACGCTCAAAGGGCTATAAAAGAATGCCTGCCCTTTGATCCAGCCATACC
>NW_025347508.1:0-1111 GCF_016433145.1 Gracilinanus agilis | reverse complement strand
TTTCATGACTAGCATATCCCACTCATCCCAGTTAGAGGTGTCCATTCTACATGCCAGCCAGGGAGTCTCTAGAGACGTGGCTTCAGCTGACACAACGGGTCCCAAGGCTCTCAACCTTTGGATTTAGATTCCAGTTATGTCTTAGGGCAGTGATGGGCAAATTTTTTAAAGAGGGGGCCAAAGGAAAGGAAATGCTCATCTGTCAGTCTGTTTCTAAGGCAACTCTTTTGAAGTTTCATTGTATTGGATCCTACTCATTATATTCATCAGATCTGGAATAATGTGGCACAGCCAGTAGAACATTTCAGGCCCCCTACCCCCATCTGGCCCATGGGGGTTTGCCCATCAAGTTTGCCCATCTCTGTCTTAGGGGAATATAGGCTCCTCCTCTTCATCAAACAAGGTGTGATTGCTAATACTGTTATCCCGGCTGCTTTATGAATTTCCTCTGTTTTTCTGTTCCTGTCCCCAAATCCTACAGAGGTAGAAACCTTTCTTCATAGTTGCCCTTAGCTTNCGTATCTGTTTTTGCTATTTTTAGTGTTGATTTTGGGTTGTTTGTAGGATTTTTAGGAGGGCAAGAAAGCTTCAGACTCTACTCTGCCATCTTCCCACAATGCATCTGGAATATAATTTATTTGGATACTTTCTCTACAATGACAAGAAAAAAAAGGATTTAAAATCATTTCAAATCATATCTTGTACTACCACCTACCTAATAAACTAATTTTCTTCTTTGAACTTTTGACACCTATCTTTCCTTTCAAGAAAGGTAACAATCTACTTTTCATGAAATTTCTCTATTATTATCCAACTCCAGTTTGCACTGGAGAATTTTCCCCTACTTCTAATAGTCTCTTTTTTATATAGTTCATATATATATATATCTTTTTTGTTGTTGTTGTTGTTACATTTTGCACATATTTATGTGTGGGTTTAAAAAAACCAACCAAACAAAAACAAACATCAAACAAACAAAAACAAAAAAGAAGTCAGCAAGCTTCTTTCCCTGAAAATTTTTCTCGAACAAAAAATTAAATCTTGGATTTTATAAAAATACAATCCCCCCTGAAGAGGGTGTTTAAAAAAGAAACACCCACATCAGCTCAGG
>NW_025347507.1:0-2440 GCF_016433145.1 Gracilinanus agilis | reverse complement strand
GAGGGAAAGGGAGAAAGGGAGAGCAAGGTGGGGAGAGAGAGAGAGAGGAAAAGAGACAGAGACAGAAACAGAGAGAGGACGACTGAGGGGCTACTGCCCAAAGACTTCTCCCAAATTCAAGTGCCATCTACACCTTTGTCTTCTGCCATGTGTCAATGAGGGGTTGGAGCAGGCCAGGGACAAGGCTGTTGAAATCCTCCCCAGTCTGAACTTTGTCCCCGTGTAGCTAAACCTTGCTCCTCAGACCTCCAGCTGGCTTTCCATCCCAGGGAACTCATTAGCCATGCCATGAACAAGGATTCGCTGCTCCCTACTGCCCTAGGCTTGGCCGTTGGAGGTGAGGAGAAAGAGGTAGGCTGAGACGTACAACTCCAACCCTCTTACTCAGCAAAGACCCCCCCACTGCCACCTCGGGCCCCAGCAGCAGCGCCCAGACTTGGAGCAGCCTCCCAAGCAGCTCTGATGTTAGGGTCCCCTAGCTGTTCCTGCCCAATGGCCGCCAGATGAAGCCTGGGGGGGGGGGGGCAGTGTGAATTCAAGCCCGTGATCTGGCTCCAAATGGCAGAAGGAAGCTTTCCGTGGCCGGGGTGGGGGGTGGCTAGCGGGACAGTGAGAGCATACAAGTAGACCTCAAATGAAATAGAGGCAGCTGCAGTGGGTTAAGGTTGGGGTCCCTTGTCTAACCCAAGTTTCCCGTGAGAGGGTTCTTCTGTAAGAGTCTATAAGAGAGTCCTTCCCCCGTCTTCATGGGACAGCCAGGGGAGCCCATGAGCCCTGCACCAGTCAGCTGGCCCTGCAGAATCCACTGGCCCCTTTTCCCTGGAGCAGAGGCCATGTGAGGAGACTCTTGGGGGGAACCCCTGGCAGCCAGTGCCTGTCAGCACCTTGAGTCGGCCCTGGCTGGCCCTCCAAAGCAGGGCCCTGAAACCTGGAAACAGAGACCCCCCTAGCCCTTATTGATTTTGATTTTTTTTCCCAAGGAAGAAGCAATTAATACAGGAGCTGGGGGAGGGATGGGGGCTGCCAGGTCCCTGATAGAGCTAAGACTAAAAGCTAGGAGGAAAGGGGGGGCAATTGCTGAGAGGAGGAGGGGGGAGGGGAGAGAGAGAAGGAGGGAGGGAGAGAGACAGACAGACAGAGAGAGACACAGAGAGAGACACAGAGAGAAAAAGAGACAGAGACAGAGACAGAGAGAGAGAAGGAGGGAGGGAGACAGAGAGACAGAGAGACAGAGAGACAGAGAAGGGGGAGAGGGAGGGAAGAAGAAAGAAAAAAGGGAGCAGACGGATGGATAGAGGGGAGAGGGGGAGAAGGACAGGGACAGACAGACAGGCAGGAAGCCAGGTAGAGCTGGGAGAAAAGTGCTGGTATGTGTGAGAAACAAAAGGCCGTGAGAAAGAGGCAGAGGAGGTGACTAAGTTAGGGAGAGAGTGTGTATGGGGAGGGAGGGAAGCACGTAGAATGAAGGTGAAATCTCGAGGAGGGTGTTGGAGAGAGAACTGGGCTGTCTCAAAGAATGTCGGGGAGTAGCAGCCTGAGAGCTTGCTGATAGGACTAGCAGGGACCTGAGGGCAGCAGTCCTACCCCTCTTCTCCACCCACCTGCCCTGATTGCCCCTCTCAAGCCCCGGAAACAGAAGAGGCCAACTCTCACATTTTCTTGATCTGCCAGTGCCCTGTGGGGTCTCTGCAGGATTGGGGAGAGGTAGTCTTCCCTGTGGTGAAACTGAGGCAGGGAAGAGGAAGGGACAAGCATGTAGAGCCCCACGCCCCTTCCTCTCTTAACTGGAACAGAAGTTCGTCCCCTCAGACAGCCCATTTCTAGCTCTGTGCCCTCGGCAGTTAGAGGCCCAAGGAACCAGCTAGGTTGCCCTGTCCCGTCCCCCACCCCCACCCCCTACTCCCACACATGGGTGTGAGTGAACCCCAGATGCCTAAAGGCAAAGGATCTCCAGTCCCCATCCCGTCCCATCCTGCTCAGCCGCACCCCCCCCCACATACCAATGTGCTTAGCAATTCGTCTCCTTGGGCTCTCCTGCCCAGGTCCTCAGGCCACTAGGCCCGAGGGGGCCCCGAGGGTCTCAGCCCCAGCTCGGCCAGCCAGCGGCAGTGAGCACTTGGGATTCCAGAAGGGAGACGTAAAGCCTTTCCTTCGGCCCTCCCCAGCCCACCACAGTGGGCAGCCACGATTAGGAGTCCAGGCAGGCCCCCTCAGAAATGACCCACCTGCCGGGGGCTCTGCTTTCCCACTGCCCCCCCTTCTCTGCATCTCCCTCAGCCCACACTGTAGGTGCTCAGCGAAGGCATGAGGCTGGAGCAGCTGCCTAGGGGCCCTGGGAGCCAGCACAGGAGAGAACGGGGCAGTTTCTGGCTGAAGGGACCCCTTGAGGTTGTACTTTTAAAACTGGGAAAGTGGAGAAAAGTTCGCCAGAGGCAGGAGG
>NW_025347506.1:0-1087 GCF_016433145.1 Gracilinanus agilis | reverse complement strand
CATCACCCGCATATACCACAGTTTGTTCAGCCATTCCCCAATTGAAGAACATACCCTCCTTTTCCAATTTGTTGCCACCACAAAAAGCGCAGCTATAAGTATTTTCGTACAAGTCTGTTTATCTATGATCTCTTTGGGGTACAAACCCAGCAATGGTATGGCTGGATCAAAGGGCAGGCATTCTTTTATAGCCCTTTGAGCGTGATTCCAAATTGCCAGCCAGAATGGCTGGATCATTTCACAACTCCACCAGCAATGCATTAATGTCCCAATTTTGCCACATCCCCTCCAACATTCATTACTCTCCCCTTCTTTCATTTTAGCCAATCTGCTAGGTGTGAGGTGATATCTCAGAGTTGTTTTGATTTGCATTTCTCTAATTATTAGAGATTTGGAACACTTTCTCATGTACTTATTGATACTTTTGATTTCTTTACCTGAAAATTGCCTATTCATGTCTCTTGACCATTTATCAATTGGGGAATGGCTTGATTTTTTATACAATTACTATAACTCCTTGTATATTTGAGTGATTAGACCCCTGTCAGATTTTTTCGTTATAAAGATTTTTTCCCAATTTGTTGTTTCCCTCTTGATTTTGACTACATTGTTTTTTTTAACATTTATTAATATTCATTTTTAACATGGTTACATGATTCATGCTCCACCTTTCCCCTTCAACCCCCGCCCCCGCCCCCCCCCCACCCTTGGCCGATGCGCGTTTCCACTAGTTTTGTCATGTGTCCTTGAACAAGACCAATTTCCAAATTGTTGGTAGTTGCATTGGTGTNCCCACCCTTGGCCGATGCGCGTTTCCACTAGTTTTGTCATGTGTCCTTGAACAAGACCAATTTCCAAATTGTTGGTAGTTGCATTGGTGTGGTAGTTTCGAGTCTACACCCTCAGTCATGTCCACCCCGACCCATGCGTTCAAGCAGTTGTTTTTCTTATATGTTTCCTCTCCTGCAGTCCTTCCTTTGAATGTGGGTAGCATCTTTACCATAAATCCCTCAGAATTGTCCTGGGTCATTGCATTGCTGCTGGAACAGAGGTCCATTACATTCAATTTTACCACAGTATATCAGTC
>NW_025347505.1:0-3502 GCF_016433145.1 Gracilinanus agilis | reverse complement strand
GAAGGAAGGAAGGAAGGAAGAAGGAAAGAAAGGAAGGAAGAAAGAAAAGAAGGAAGAAAGAAAGAAAGGAAGAAAGAAAGAGAGAGGGGGAGAGAGAGGAAATGAAAGGAAAGGGAAGAGAAAGGAAAGGGAAGAGAAAGGAAAGGGAAAGGAAGGGAAGGGAAGAAAGAAGGAAGAAAAGGGAAGAAAAAAGGAAGAAAATAAGAAAAAGTTTTTTGTTGGCTTTTTTTTTTTTTGCTTCTGTCAAAGATATACATTAAGGCACTTACCTTTGCTATCCCTAGTCTACATCCCCTTTAGCTCAGCCCTAATGTGAACAACCTGATATTCAGCTGACATCAAAAGAGACGGAACTATGGGAAATGTGGTATAGTGGAAACTGGTTTGGGAGTCTAGAGACCTAGTTTCTAGTCTCAGCTCTCACACTAAATTACTGTCATTTTATCTCCATTTCCTCGCCTGTAAAATGAAAGGTAGAATTAGATAAGTAAGGAAAAAGACATTTATCAAGTACTCCTATGTGCCAAGCACTTTACAAATGTTATTTTATTTGATTCTCATCCCCACCCTGGGAGAGATGCTGCTTTGACCTCCATTTTATAGGTGAGCAAACTGAGGTAGAGAAGGGTTAAACAATCTGCCCAAGATCACACAGCTAGTAAGTGTTCCAAGCCAGATTTGAACCCAGGCTTCCTGATTCCAGCCCCCTCCCTGGGGCTCTATGCACGGTATTATCTAATTTAGCTAATTTCTAAGGACCCTTTCAGATAATCTGCTTGCAAGTAATTCAAAGTTGATGACTAGCCCCCCAGTTTATGTTTTTCTCAGTGGTGGCAAAGCCCAAGGCTTGTCCTATGCCCCTAGATAAGCTTTCCTTGGTCATCTCTGCCTTTCTATTTTTCCTTTACTCTATAAGTCCTCCCTGCCTCTGCCCATCCTTTGCCCTAAAAGCATTTTAAATTTCTCTCACGTTCTATCCCTGCCAGACAAACATCTTGAGGGCAAGAACATTGACTTCTCATCATTCTTCTCTCACCTCCACATTGTCTAGTAGGCTTCAATGTATCGCAGATTTTCCAATAATTCTGTTAACCAACTGGTTTAGTCAAAGGGCTTATTCTGCTGTAGACATATTCCCTTGCAGGGCTTGACCAATATCTTACCACTTTCTGCCCCTCAGCCAACTGAATGAGTTGCAATGAGTGTGTTCAGGAAGGGGAGCTCTTCTGTGGTGGAGGGAAGGAGACAGAAGAACTCTTGGACCATTTCTTCTCCCTTCCTTTCCCTGGTGAAATGAGATGCTAGGCAATCACTTACATGGATTGATTCATCTGAATCCATTCTCAACATTCCTCTTGGCTTGTGTAGGTGGTGCTTCATGAGGGGATAAATGCAAGGACTCCAATTACCAGCTCTCTGGGGACCCAGAGAAATTCCAAGCAGGTAGCCATCAGGGTTGCTTCACTCCAAAGCAATTGTTCTTCATCTCCTCCTTTAGCTGCCGAGTCCTTATCTAGTCCATAAGGAAGCAGTAGAAGGGCCTGTAGCTTAGTGTCCAGAGCTATTTCTGCTCATGAGCTCCCCCCTCTCTGTCCCTGGGGGGACTTATTAACTCACATGAATTTCAGGGTCCGCTGGAGAAGAAGTCAAAAAGAGAACTCCCTTAGAACATGGTAGGACCTCCCCATCCCATTCAGGATAATTTTCTGAACTAAGAGGCAGAAGATCTGAGGAGCCTTCTCAACTCTGTTGATGATACTTCATGCAGCTGCTCTAATCCTTTTTTAATCCAATACACATGGATTAAGTTCTTACTGTATGTAAACCACTCAGTAATAACCAAGGAAAAATCACATGATTTCCCTGGGCCTCAGTTTCCCCATCTAAAACATGGAGTTATTCATTCTTGTCTCCCCTAAACCCCTGGAGGTTGACAGGATTAAAAGTAAATAAGTAAATGGGTCTTTTAATGAGCCAAGCAACATAAGAATGCATTGTAATAAAGCAAAAGAAAAAATAAATAATAGTTAAAAAAATAAAGCAAAGGTCATAATGATATTCATACAATCTTCCCTCTCTGGCATCATCTCATTGATGCACTGACCTTATAACACTTTATATTATAGTTATTTCTGTGGAGAGCTTATCCCATCCACCCCCAACTTAGAAGAGTAGAAACAATCCACCTTTATATTTTCCCCATCCGTGGGGCAGCTGGGTGGCTCAGTGGATTGAGAGCCAGGCCTAGAGATGAGAGGTCCTAGGTTAAAATCCGGCCTCAGACACTTCCCAGCTGTGTGACCCTGGGCAAGTCACTTGACCCCCATTGCCCGCCCTTACCACTCTTCCACCTAGGAGCCAATACACAAAAGTTAAGGATTTAAAATGTTATAAACAAACAAACAAATAAATAAATAAATAAATAAAGATATATTTTCCCATCCATTAGGACAAAGTTTTGTTCCCAATGAGAGATTAGTAAAGGTTTGTTGAATGAATGAATATAATAATACCTAGCATTTCTTATATTCGTCTGGCACTTAAAGGTTTGCAAAGTGCTTTACAGACATTATCTCATTTAATCTTCAAAACAACCCAAGGAGGTGTGATAATTATAACAATAATTATTATAGATTGTAAGCTCCTCAATGGAATGACCTATCTTTGGCCTCTTTTATATCCCCAATACTTAGCACAATGCTTGGCACAAAGCCAACTTAATAAATATTTACTGATTGATAGCTAATATTTATAGAATGCTTTGTGCCTGCATTGTACTAAGCATTTTACAATTATTTTCTCATTTCATCTTCACAACAACCCTAAAAGGTAGGTGTTATTATCCTCATTTTTCAGGTGAAGAAACTTAGACAGACAGAAGTTAAATGACTTGCCCATAATCTCCTGACTCCAAGTCCCCTACTCTATTGACCATACCAGCTGGCTGTCTGGACTGATAGACCTACTGCCTATAGCTAATATACTCAACCAATCAACAAGAATTCAACTAAATGGCTCAGTGAATGGATAGCCAGACCTGGAGACGGGAAGGTCTGCTGGACAGAGCACTGGACTTGGAACCTGGAAGACTCATCTTTATGAGTTCAAATCTAGCCCAGTGACCCTGGGCAAGTTATTTTAATCCTGTTTGCCTACCAAAACAATACAACATATGAAATCAGAGAGGTCTAGACTAATGCTTCATTATAGTGTGGAGGCCATCTCAAAGGCTTTGAAAGTGAAATTCCAGCTAGCCTTAAATAACTAAAAATAATTTAAATAACTAAGAAGACTTGGAGTCTAATATTGTTGTCTTGAGGACAATCCTGGCCAAGTCTGAAGAGTTTCATTGCTGGAAAGAGTGGCTACCAGATCACAATAGGGCTTGTTGGTTGTTGTTGTTGTTGTTGTTGTTGTTGTTGTTGTTGTTGTTGTTGTTGTTGTTGCTGCTGCNTGTTGTTGTTGTTGTTGTTGTTGTTGTTGTTGTTGTTGTTGTTGTTGC
>NW_025347504.1:432-1829 GCF_016433145.1 Gracilinanus agilis | reverse complement strand
TCTCCATCTCTTGCTTGGTCATAAATTCTTCCCTTCTCCAAAGATCTGTCAGGTAAACTATTCTGTGTTCCCTTAATTTAGTTATTCTTTATAGGATATGATAGGATTCTGTACCCCAATGAATATGGTTGTCATTTCCTCTTAGAGCCATTTACAATGAGAGTAAAGTTTAAGCCTTGCCCATTACCACCCTCATCCTTTCTTCTACTGAAACATTTTTTCATACCTCTTTAGGTTAGATAATTTATCCCATCCCTCCCCTTTCCTTTTCTCTCAGTGTAATCCTCTTTTTTCTTCTCAAGTTCACTTGATTTTGGTATATCATATCATTCTAATCAGCTTACTTTCCCACCCTCTGTCTAAGGATACTCCTGACTGCTCTACTACTAATAAGAATTTTAAAGAATTACAAATATCATCTTTCCATGTAGGAATACATACAATTTGACCTTAATGAATCCCTTAAATGTTCTCTCTCATATAACTTTTTATGTTTCTCTTAAGTCTTGTGTTTGGACTTCAGATTTTCTGTTTAGGTCTTGTCTTTTCCTCAGGAATGCTCAGAAATCTTCTATTTTATTGAAGGACTCTTTTTCCCCTGAAAGAATATATTAATTTTTACTGAATAGGTGACCCTGGGTTGTAAACCTAGATCTTTCATTTTCCAATATGTTATTCCATGACTTCTGATCCTTTAATGGGAAATCTACTAAGTCCTGTGTTATCTTGATTATAGCTCCAGAATATTTGAAATTGTTTCTTTCTTTTTTTTTACATTTATTAATATTCATTTTTAACATGGTTACATGATTCATGCTCCTCCTTTCCCCTTCAACCCCCCCCCGCACCCCCCTGACCCATGCGCATTTCCACTAGTTTTGTCATGTGTCCTTGATCGAGACCAATTTCCAAATTGTTGGTAGTTGCATTGGTGTGGTAGTTTTGAGTCCACATCCCCAATCATGTCCACCCCAATCCATGCGTTCAAGCAGTTGTTTTGCCTATATGTTTCCTCTCCTGCAGTCCCTCCTCTGAATGTGGGCAGCATCTTTACCATAAATCCCTCAGAATTGTCCTGGGTCATTGCATTGCTGCTGGTTCTGAGGTCCATTACATTCAATTTTACCACAGTATATCAGTCTCTGTGTATAGAGTTCTTCTGGCTCTGCTCCTTTCGCTCTGCATCAGTTCCCGGAGGTCTCTCCAGTTCGCCTGGAACTTCTCCAGTTTATTATTCCTTTTAGCACAATAGTATTCCATCACCCGCATATACCACAGTTTGTTCAGCCATTCCCCAATTGAAGGACATACCCTCCTTTTCCAATTTGTTGCCACCACAAAAAGCGCAGCTATGAATATTTTTGTACAAGTCTGTTTATCTATGATCTCTTTGGGGT
>NW_025347504.1:0-337 GCF_016433145.1 Gracilinanus agilis | reverse complement strand
CTGGATCAAAGGGCAGGCATTCTTTTATAGCCCTTTGAGCATGATTCCAAATTGCCAGCCAGAATGGCTGGATCAGTTCACAACTCCACCAGCAATGCATTAATGTCCCAATTTTGCCACATCCCCTCCAACATTCATTACTCTCCCCTTCTTTCATTTTAGCCAATCTGCTAGGTGTGAGGTGATACCTCAGAGTTGTTTTGATTTGCATTTCTCTAATTATTAGAGATTTGGAACACTTTCTCATGTGCTTATTGATACTTTTGATTTCTTTACCTGAAAATTGCCTATTCATGTCTCTTGCCCATTTATCAATTGGGGAATGGCTTGATTTTTT
>NW_025347503.1:523-2656 GCF_016433145.1 Gracilinanus agilis | reverse complement strand
TTGTCTTCTCAGGTTAAATTGTCAGGTAAAAGGATTAAGGAAGCCCTCACAGCTGCTTAAAGAAACCTTAGGTGGGGAAGGGAAGCAGGAATGGAGTTTGAGCAAGGTTCTGCCTTGACTCAGCTCTCAAGGTGATTTTGAAATTAAAGGGATTAGGATGATGGCTACAAAATCTCTCTAGATAAAGTACTGCAAGAGTAGGGCTAAACTCTCACAGATTTGAACTAACTCTCTGTTTCACTCTCCTTATTCACTCCTATCAGACATTTAGGTAAGGGAAGGAAGGTAGGAAATGAGGTAGGGTATGAAGATTCAAAGGGTTTATCTCAATTAACAAATCTCAAAAAACACTCCAAAGCTAGGCTAGGTTTTCAATCTCCAGAAGGAGAAGAAGCAGCTCAGCTGGCCCTGGTTCTCTCCACGAGTTCCCAGGTCCAACTGAAACTTTTTCTCAAGATTCTAAACTCCTAACTGACATAAGAACTCAGCCAAAGCCTGCAAAACTGCTATGCCCCCCCCCCCTCTTACTACAACTGATGCAGAATGAAAGGAGCAGAACCAGGAGAACATTGTACAACAGAGACTGAAACATTGTGGCACAATTGAATGTAATGGACTTCTCTACTAGCAACAACACAATGATCCAGGACAATTCTGAGGGACTTATGAGAAAGAATGTTATCCACATCCAGAGAAAGAACTGTGGGAGCAGACATGCAGAAGAAAAACAACTACTTGTTCACATGGGTCAATGGGGATATGATTGGGGATGTAGACTAACCGATCACCCTAATGCAAATATCAATAATCTAGAAATAGGTCTTGATCAATGATGCATGTAAAACCCAGTGGAATTGTTTGTTGGAAACTTTGATTCCAACAGGAGATTGAGACCATGAAGATAGCTGTACCCCTCTCCTCAGAGAAGGGATACAGCATTTATACTTTTCAGCTCCTATGAGTATTATAAGTTTAGGGGAAATAATTCTTAGGTTCAAACCATTTCCCTCATCCTTATCCCTTTATTGGGGAAAGAACTTTATATCCAATCTATATATCCAAAGGACTGACTCCTTCCTACCAAATACCAGTTCCACCAGTGAACCAGTATCCACTTAGTGAATAGCAAGTAAACCCATTTATGCAGGTCAACAACAAACAGAAATCAGACATGTTATACAGATGAGAATATACCAGGCAATACAGAGAGTAGATGAGCTCTCCTATTGGGAGCTAGAGATTGTAGTTTAACTAAGAGAGTCTTACTCATGGGAAAATTCCATGAAGGGGTATGATGAAGGCACTGGCTAGTCTGCATGTCAACTTTCTTGGACACTGTTTTCTTTCCCTTCAGGGATTTCTCCCTGAATCTGGAACCATAATGTCTCTTGTCTCAAGGGTAGATGCCAGAATTCCAGCAGTTCTCTTCTCTTAAATTCTCAGCACCTCTCTCCTTTACAATGTTTAATAAATCATTGAGTAATTATTCACCAATGAGGAGAGACTTATGCAAATGGTTTGAGCAACCTAAACTCCATTGAGGTTGCTTACATACATGCACAAAATGGATAAACTAATTTTTTTCTCTCTTTTTTTTTAACATTTATTAATAATCATTTTTAACATGGTTACATGATTCATGCTCCTACTTTCCCCGTCACCCCCCGCACTCAGCCCACCCATGGCTGACACACATTTCCACTGGTTTTGCCATGTGTCCTTGATCAAGACCTATTTCCAAATTGTTGGTGGTTGCATTGGTGTGGTAATTTCGAGACCACATCCACAATCATGTTCACCCCAACCCATACGTTCAAGCAGTTGTTTTCTTATATGTTTCCTCTCCTGCAGTCCTTCCTCTGAATGTGGGTAGCGTCTTTACCATAAATCCCTCAGAGCTGCCCTGGGTCATTGCATTGTTGCTGGTACAGAAGCCCATTACATTCTATTTTACCACAGTATATCAGTCTCTGTGTACAATGTTCTTCTGGCTCTGCTCCTTTCACTCTGCATCAGTTCCCGGAGGTCTCTCCAGTTCGCCTGGAACTCCTCCAGTTTGTTATTCCTTTTAGCACAATAGTATTCCATCACCCGCATATACCACAGTTTGTTCAGCCATTCCCCAATTGAAGG
>NW_025347503.1:0-428 GCF_016433145.1 Gracilinanus agilis | reverse complement strand
TTTCGTACAAGTCTGTTTATCTATGATCTCTTTGGGGTACAAACCCAGCAATGGTATGGCTGGATCAAAGGGCAGGCATTCTTTTATAGCCCCTTGAGCATGATTCCAAATTGCCAGCCAGAATGGCTGGATCATTTCACAACTCCACCAGCAATGCATTAATGTCCCAATTTTGCCACATCCCCTCCAACATTCATTACTCTCCCCTTCTTTCATTTTAGCCAATCTGCTAGGTGTGAGGTGATACCTCAGAGTTGTTTTGATTTGCATTTCTCTAATTATTAGAGATTTGGAACACTTTCTCATGTACTTATTGATACTTTTGATTTCTTTACCTGAAAATTGCCTATTCATGTCTCTTGCCCATTTATCAATTGGGGAATGGCTTGATTTTTTATACAATTGCTTTAACTCCTTGTATATTTGAG
>NW_025347502.1:0-2183 GCF_016433145.1 Gracilinanus agilis | reverse complement strand
GGAAGGAAGGAAGGAAGGAAGGAAGGAAGGAAGGAAGGAAGGAAGGAGGAAGGGACAGAAGGGAGGAGGTAGGTGCCAGGCACTGTGTTAAGAAATAAGAATTTTGCAAAGAAGTAAAGTTGTAGAGAATTTTGCTAACAATAGGATAAAGATCATTACCTCAGCTGAAGGCATCAACAAAACCTGAAACTGGAAGTGATGGATATCACAGTTGCTCCTGAAAAGCAATACCAGCTGAGCAGAGGTTGAATCTCTCCTCAAAAGCAGAGAATCCTTAGAAAAACTAGTCCAGCTGAGAAATTGTGCTCATTGAGATGTTAGTCAAACAGAGAAAGGATCGGCTAGGCTGAGCAGTGGAAGTATCTTTTTAACACAATCTAGATGCTCATCAGAGAACTGAGTCCTCAGGTAAAGGACACTGGAACCTACAGTTCAAGAGTTAGGAGTTGCCCTGGCCGCCTGTGCTCCCTACATGGATACTTTACTAACCCTTGGCCTTTAGGTGTGTGTCCACTCTTTGAATGGACACTGTGTGCACTGATGGGAGAGTGTAATAGAGGTGTATTTGTGAGATGTAGTATTGATGAGGATGGTCATCCACAAGGATAACCCTCAGGACCCATAGACTTAGAATAATTAGTTCCATCCTAACCACCCTAGGAAACCAACTCAATCTGCCATTGTGGGTTCAAGCAGAATGAGAGAGCCAGCTACAATTTAGGGAGAATTAGGGTCAGGGCAATAACAAAAACAGTAATGATAACAAGCATTAACATAGTGCCTCCTTTGCGTGGGACAACATACTATCCTCTTTTCTTTTTTTAAACTAGTGATTCCCAAAGTGGGCACTACCGCCCCCTAGTGGGTGCTGCAGCAATCTAGGGAGGCGGTGATGGCCACAGGTGCATTTATCTTTCCTATTAATTGCTCTTAAACTTTTTTTAAAATTAATTTCCAAGGGGCACTAAGTAATATTTTTTCTGGAAAGGGGGCAGTAGGCCAAAAAAGTTTGGGAACCACTGTTTTAAACCCTTCTGTTTTGTCTTAGAATTGATGCTGGCCATTGATTCCAAGGGCTCATCAATTGGGGTTAAGTGACTAGCCCACAGTCACACAGTTAGGAAATATCTGAGTTCATATTTGAACCCAGGACATCTAGACTTGGCTCTTTATTCATTGAGACATCCAGCTGCTCCTGCTGTGTTCTTTGTAAATAATATCTCATCTAATCTTCACAAAAACCCTGGGACATAGATGCTATTATTATTATCTTCATTATATAGTTAAAGCTATTCCTGGGTAGCACAAGGTCATTAGATAGAGACAGTGGCAACAACTGGAGGATCAGAAAGGCTTTGTGGTGGTAGCTAGGGAACACAGTGGATAGAACACCAAAATTGGAGTCAGACTTGGGTTCAAATCTGGCCTCAGATACGTCCCAGCTGTGTGACCCTGGGCAAGTCACTCAACCCTGATTGCTTAGCCCTTATCATACTTCTCTCTTAGAATTGATGCTAAAGGGGGCAGCTGGGTAGCTCAGTGGATTTAGAGTCAGGCCTAGAGATGGGAGGTCCTAGGTTCAAAGCCGGCCTCAGACACTTCCCAGCTGTGTGAGCCTGGACAAGTCACTTGATCCCCATTGCCCACCCTTACCACTCTTCCACCTATGAACCAATACACAGAAGTTAAGGGTAAAGAAAGAAAGAAAGAAAGGAAGGAAGGAAGGAAGGAAGGAAGGAAGGAAGGAAGGAAGGAAGGNAGGGGGCAGCTGGGTAGCTCAGTGGATTGAGAATCAGGCCTAGAGAAGGGAGGTCCTAGGTTCAAATCTGGCCTCAGACACTTCCCAGCTGTGTGACCCTGGGCAAGTCACTTGACCCCCATTGCCCACCCTTACCACTCTTCCACCAAGGAGCCAGAACACAGAAGTTAAGGGTTTTTTTTTAAAAAAAGTAGACAGAATAAACCCTGACTTCTACTCTGATTTGTTGCCAAGAGGAAAACATAAGATGGTTATTCTTCATTGTTATTTGTTATTTAAGGAAGGAAGGAAGGAAGGAAGGAAGGAAGGAAGGAAGGAAGGAAGGGAGAGAAAGAGAAAGAAAGAAAGAAAGGAAGGAAGAGAGAGGAAGAAAGAAAGAAAGAAAGAAAGAAAGAAAGGAAGAAAGGAAGGAAGGAAGGAAGAG
>NW_025347501.1:0-1092 GCF_016433145.1 Gracilinanus agilis | reverse complement strand
GGGGTTTGGGTGATATTTTCCTAGGATTCTTGGGTTTGGACTCTCTGTCTTCATGTAGATCTTGGTGGTTATTTGACTCGCTTGGCTTCAGCCACCTCCTGTCATTTACCCAGTGTACCTTGTACATTCGACTAGGCTGACTTGCCTCCTTAATAGGGGTTAGTTGGTAGGCACGGCTGGCCTGTCCTCTTATGGCTCAGAGTTGTAACTAGAGTGGGTTGGCATGAGTTTGGTGACAATCAGGAGCTCACTTCTTCCTGGTGTCAAATCTCCAGCTTATCAACCCACCAACATGGTGCCACCCCTCATGTTACTGCCCTTCTCTTAGGGTCTACCTTTTCCCAAGAGAAGAGTGTCACTGGCCAGAAGGTAAGCATTGTTTAATCACTTTGGGGGCATAGTTTCAAATTGCTTTCCAGAATAGCTGGAACAAATCACAGTCCCACCAATGATGCATTAATATGACTTTTCCAGCAGCCCCTCCAGCATTTGAAAATGTCCTTTTTTGCTTAAGTAGGGATGTTTATTTGCCATAAGAGTTTTGTTTTGTTTTTCAAAAGAGGAGGGGATTTGGCAAGAGAAAAAAATTAAAGTTTATTCATTTAAAAAAATTAACTAAAGGGGGCAGCTGGGTAGCTCAGTGGAGTGAGAGTCAGGCCTAGAGACAAGAGGTCCTAGGTTCAAACCCGGCCTCAGCCACTTCCCAGCTGTGTGACCCTGGGCAAGTCACTTNAGACAGGAGGTCCTAGGTTCAAACCCGGCCTCAGCCACTTCCCAGCTGTGTGACCCTGGGCAAGTCACTTGACCCCCATTGCCCACCCTTACCAATCTTCCACCTATGAGACAATACACTGAAGTACAAGGGTTAAAAAAAAATTAACTAAAGAAAATCAAGAGGAGAAGAACCCATCATTCCTTTCACTCAGTCCCCCAGGGCCTGCCAGATGCTCTAGGGCTCAGTTTGACCCTTCCTGTTGCTATGCCAAGTCAGTTAGGCTTTGGCAATTCTAGGAGACCTTGGGAGTTACACAAGGCCTCTGTCATCAAGGCTTTCCCAATCTCTCTCTCTCTCTCTCTCTCTCTCTCTCTCTC
>NW_025347500.1:588-1119 GCF_016433145.1 Gracilinanus agilis | reverse complement strand
ATTCATGCTCCTCCTTTCCCCTTCAACCCCCCCCCCCGCGCCCTCCCCTACCCATGCGCATTTCCACTAGTTTTGTCATGTGTCCTTGATCAAGACCAATTTCCAAATTGTTGGTAGTTGCATTGGTGTGGTAGTTTCGAGTCCACCCCCCCAATCATGTCCACCCCAACCCATGCGTTCAAGCAGTTGTTTTTCTTATATGTTTCCTCTCCTGCAGTCCTTCCTCTGAATGTGGGTAGCATCTTTACCATAAATCCCTCAGAATTGTCCTGGGTCATTGCATTGCTGCTGGTACAGAAGCCCATTACATTCAATTTTACCACAGTATATCAGTCTCTGTGTACAATGTTCTTCTGGCTCTGCTCCTTTCGCTCTGCATCAGTTTCTGGAGGTCTCTCCAGTTCGCCTGGAACTTCTCCAGTTTATTATTCCTTTTAGCACAATAGTATTCCATCACCCGCATATACCACAGTTTGTTCAGCCATTCCCCAATTGAAGGACATCCCCTCCTTTTCCAATTTGTTGCCACCA
>NW_025347500.1:0-505 GCF_016433145.1 Gracilinanus agilis | reverse complement strand
CAATGGTATGGCTGGATCAAAGGGCAGGCATTCTTTTATAGCCCTTTGAGCATGATTCCAAATTGCCAGCCAGAATGGCTGGATCAGTTCACAGCTCCACCAGCAATGCATTAATGTCCCAATTTTGCCACATCCCCTCCAACATTCATTACTCTCCCCTTCTTTCATTTTAGCCAATCTGCTAGGTGTGAGGTGATACCTCAGAGTTGTTTTGATTTGCATTTCTCTAATTATTAGAGATTTGGAACACTTTCTCATGTGCTTATTGATACTTTTGATTTCTTTACCTGAAAATTGCCTATTCATGTCTCTTGCCCATTTATCAATTGGGGAATGGCTTGATTTTTTATACAATTGCTTTAACTCCTTGTATATTTGAGTGATTAGAACCCTGTCAGAGTTTTTCGTTATAAAGATTTTTTCCCAATTTGTTGTTTCCCTTCTGATTTTGACTACATTGTTTTTGTTTGTACAAAAGCTTTTTAGTTTAATGTAATCAAAACCA
>NW_025347499.1:633-3558 GCF_016433145.1 Gracilinanus agilis | reverse complement strand
ATATATGTATTATACATATTTGTTGTTGTCTTTCTGTTAGACTGTAAGCTCTTTTTAAGGGCAGTGACTATTTTGCCTCTTTCTGTATTCTGAGTGTTTAACACAATGCCCGATACATAGCAGGTATTTTAAAAATATATATATTTTTTTAATTTTTACAGATTACATATCAATATGCTTAAAATTTTTAATAATATTTTATTTTGTTCCTCAATTACACAAAAAACAATTTATTAACCTTCATTTTTTAAAAAGTTTGAGCCAAACTCTCACCCTCCTTACCTTCCTTGCTCTCCTCCCTCCTCCCCAAGGCAGAAAGCAACCTGTATAAATTTTACACGTGTAATAATGTAAAACATTTTTCCAGAATAGTCATTTTGTGAAAGAGAACTTGAACAAATAAAAGAAAAATGAAGAAATAAAGTAGAATATATTATGTCTTTGCATCCAGATTCCTTCAATTCTTTCTCTGGAGGTGCTTGGCATTTTTCATCATCAATCATTAATTTTGACTTTCTTAGATCACTGTATTGCTAAGAATAGCTGTCAATCACAACAAATCTCAACCAAACAAATGTTCCTCAAATGATATTGCTGTTTCAGTGTATAATGTTCTCCTGGTTCTTCTCACTTCACTTTGCATCACTCCATGTAGATTTTTCCTGCTTTCCCCCCCTGAAATCAGTCTTCTCATGATTTTTTATAGCATAGTAGTATTCCAATTCAATCATATACCACAACTTGTTCAGTCATTCCTCAGCCGATGGACATCTCAGTTTCCAATTCTTTGCCAACACAAAAAGAGCTGACAAAAATATTTTTGAATAAACAGGTTCTTTAAAAAATTTCTTTGGCATATAGACCTAATAGTGATATTGCTGGATCAAAGAGTATTCATAATTTTAAAGCTTTTGGGGCATAATTCCAAATTGCTTTCCAGAATGATTGGATCAGTTCACAATTCCACCAGCAGAGCAGTAATGTCTCAGTTTTCCCACATTCCTTCCAACAGTTATTATTTTTCTTTTCTGTCTTATTGGGCAATCTGATATATTTGAGGTGGTATCTCAGAGTAGTCTTAATTTGCATTTCTCTAATCAAGAGGAATTTAGAGTATTTTTAATGTGATTATACATAGCTTTGACTTCTTTATCTGGAAATGCCTATTCATATTCTTTGACCATTTTATCAATTAGGGAATGATTTGTAGTTTTATAAATTTGACTTAGTTCTTTATATAATTGAGAAATAAGACCTTTATCAGAGATACTTATAATTTTTTCCCCAACTGTCTCCTTTTCTTCTAATCTTGGTTATATTGATTTTGTTAGTGTAGAAACTTTTCAGTTTAATGTAATCAAAGTTATCTATTTTACATCTCATAATGCTTTCTCTTATTTTGTTATAACTTCTTCCCATATCTATAGATTTGACAGGTAAACTTTTATTCTCCTACAGTTAGCTAATGGTGGCATCCTTTATCAGGTATCCATTTTGACCTTATCTTGGTATATGGTGCAAAATCTTGGTCTATACCCAATCTTTGCATCTTTTCATAGTTTTCCCAGCAGTTTTTGCCAAACAGTGATTTCTTGTCCCGAAAGCTGGGATCTTTTGGTTTACCAAAAACTAAATAACTATGATCATTTGCTACTATGGATTGTGTAGCTAATCTATCTCACTGATCTACTGCTTTTTTCTTGGCCATACTAGATTGCTTTGAAGATTACAGCTTTTTAATATAGTTTGAGATCTGGTACTCCTAGACCTACTTCTTTTGTATTTTTTTCATTGATATCTACTTGACATTCTTGATCTTTTGTTCTTCCAGATGAATTTTAGTATTATTTTTTCTTACTCTATGAAATAATTTTGGACAGATTGATTGATATGCCACTGAATAAGTAGATTAATTTAGGTAGGATTTATTATATTGGCTCAATCGACCCATGAGTAAATAGTATTTTTCCAGGTTTAAATCTAACTTTTTGTGAAAAGTTCATATAATTCTTGAATTTGTCTTGGCAGGTAGACACCCAAGTATTTTATATTATCTATAGTTAATTTAGGTGAAATTATGACTCTTGTCACAGAGTTTTGTTGATAATATAAATAAATACTGATGATTTATGTGGATTTATTTTATATCCTACAATTTTGCTAAAATTGCTAATTATTTCAACTAGTTTTTGAGTTGAATCTTTAGGGTTCTCTAAGTATATCATTGTATCATCTGCAAAGGATGATAGTTTTGTTTCTTCATTGTTTCTTCTAATTCCTTTTTCTTCTCTTAATGCTATAGCTAGCATATTATGTGATAATGGTGCTAATAGGCATCTTTGCTTCACTCCTAATCTTATTAGGAAGGCATTTAGTTTATTTCTATTACAGATAATGCTTGCTGATGGTTTTATATAGATACCACTTATCATTTTAAGGAAACCTCATTTAATTTCTTGGGTCTCTGGTATTTTTTAATAGAAATGATGTATTTTGTCAAAGGTTTTGCCATAGAATTTTTTTAAACATTTATTAATATTTATTTTTAACATGGTTACATGATTCATGCTCCTCCTTTCCCCTTTGCCCCCCCCAGTCCCCCCAGCCATGGCCGATGCACTTTTCCACTAGTTTTGTCATGTGTCCTTGATCAAGACCTATTTCCAAATTGTTGGTAGTTGCATTGGTGTGGTAGTTTCGAGTCCACATCCTCAATCATGTCCACCCCGACCCATGCGTTCAAGCAGTTGTTTTTCTTACATGTTTCCTCTCCTGCAGTCCTTCCTCTGAATGTGGGTAGCGTTCTTTACCATAAATCCCTCAGAATTGTCCTGGGTCATTGTATTGCTGCTGGTACAGAGGTCCATTACATTCAATTTTACCACAGTATATCAGTCTCCGTGTACAATGTTCTTCTGGCTCTGC
>NW_025347499.1:0-547 GCF_016433145.1 Gracilinanus agilis | reverse complement strand
GCATATACCACAGTTTGTTCAGCCATTCCCCAATTGAAGGACATACCCTCCTTTTCCAATTTGTTGCCACCACAAAAAGCGCAGCTGTGAATATTTTCGTACAAATCTGTTTATCTATGATCTCTTTGGGGTACAAACCCAGCAATGGTATGGCTGGATCAAAGGGCAGGCATTCTTTTATAGCCCTTTGAGCACGATTCCAAATTGCCAGCCAGAATGGCTGGATCAGTTAACAGCTCCACCAGCAATGCATTAATGTCCCAATTTTGCCACATCCCCTCCAACATTCATTACTCTTCCCTTCTTTCATTTTAGCCAATCTGCTAGGTGTGAGGTGATACCTCAGAGTTGTTTTGATTTGCATTTCTCTAATTATTAGAGATTTGGAACTCTTTCTCATGTGCTTATTGATACTTTTGATTTCTTTACCTGAAAAATGCCTATTCATGTCTCTTGCCCATTTATCAATTGGGGAATGGCTTGATTTTTTATACAATTGCTTTAACTCCTTGTATATTTGAGTAATTAGACCCCTGTCAGAGTTTTT
>NW_025347498.1:504-1139 GCF_016433145.1 Gracilinanus agilis | reverse complement strand
AAAAGCGCAGCTATAAATATTTTCGTACAAGTCTGTTTATCTATGATCTCTTTGGGGTACAAACCCAGCAATGTTATGGCTGGATCAAAGGGCAGGCATTCTTTTATAGCCCCTTGAGCATGATTCCAAATTGCCAGCCAGAATGGCTGGATCAGTTCACAACTCCACCAGCAATGCATTAATGTCCCAATTTTGCCACATCCCCTTCAACATTCATTACTCTCCCCTTCCTTCATTTTAGCCAATCTGCTAGGTGTGAGGTGATACCTCAGAGTTGTTTTGAATTGCATTTCTCTAATTATTAGAGATTTGGAACACTTTCTCATGTACTTATTGATACTTTTGATTTCTTTACCTGAAAATTGCCTATTCATGTCTCTTGCCCATTTATCAATTGGAGAATGGCTTGATTTTTTATACAATTGCTTTAACTCCTTGTATATTTGAGTAATTAGACCCCTGTCAGAGTTTTTCGTTATAAAGATTTTTTCCCAATTTGTTGTTTCCCTTCTGATTTTGACTACATTGTTTTTGTTTGTACAAAAGCTTTTTAGTTTAATATAATCAAAACCATTTAATTTACATTTTGTAATTTTCTCTAACTCTTGCTTGGTTTTAAAGTCTTTCCTTTCCCA
>NW_025347498.1:0-404 GCF_016433145.1 Gracilinanus agilis | reverse complement strand
CAATGTTATGGCTGGATCAAAGGGCAGGCATTCTTTTATAGCCCCCTGAGCATGATTCCAAATTGCCAGCCAGAATGGCTGGATCAGTTCACAACTCCACCAGCAATGCATTAATGTCCCAATTTTGCCACATCCCCTCCAACATTCATTACTCTCCCCTTCTTTCATTTTAGCCAATCTGCTAGGTGTGAGGTGATACCTCAGAGTTGTTTTGATTTGCATTTCTCTAATTATTAGAGATTTGGAACACTTTCTCATGTACTTATTGATACTTTTGATTTCTTTACATGAAAATTGCTATTCATGTCTCTTGCCCATTTATCAATTGGGGAATGGCTTGATTTTTTATACAATTGCTTTAACTCCTTGTATATTTGAGTAATTAGACCCCTGTCAGAGTTTTT
>NW_025347497.1:0-8562 GCF_016433145.1 Gracilinanus agilis | reverse complement strand
GGGGTTGAAGGGGAAAGGTGGAGCATGAATCATGTAACCATGTTAAAAATGAATATTAATAAATGTTAAAAAAAATATTTGTTTTCCAGTTTTTGTGTATCGATTGTAGTCAACAGTTCAGCTTATAACAGTGTTTCAGTTACTTTATTGATTATTGATTGAGTTTTCCTGAATATTTTGAAATTAGTATTTCTAGTAGAATGCCCTCTCCCATAAGTCCATAAAATTCAGGGCTTCTGATTACAATTCTAATCACCAGGTCTTGTCATGTCAGATATTCAATAAATGCTAAATCTTTTCAACCTTTGGGTTTTCTTTTATAATCTCTATTGATTACTAAATACAGGCTTGTTAGGTAAACCCCATCTACAATTGCTGATGGAAATGAAGTAATACTGAATTTTTCTTTGTTTTCAAAACAAAATATTTTTTCTTTTAACTTTTATTGATATGTTTTGGATTTACATGATAATCATTTGCATATTCTACCCAATAATTAGAGGTCTCTAGTAATAAAACAATTGAATAAAGCTAACAATATGATAATCTTATCTGATAGTTTATTCAACTTTCCACATCTAAAACACTATCTTTTAAAAAAATTGTTTCTTTTTAAATTAACATATTTTTTCTCCCTCCCACTTCACACCCCATTAGGGGAAAAAACAAATTCCTTGTAACAAATAATGCATAGTTGTGCAAAATAAATTCCCTTGATGGCTACTTGCAAAAATTTTAAAGTATGTTTCGTTCTGCATCTAAAATCTATCACTTCTCTGTAACTGATACCATGTTTCATCATTGTTTCTCTTGAATCATGAATTACAATTTTCAAAGTTGTTTGTCTTTACAGGGTTGTTGCTATATATTGGTTCATCACATTCATGTCTTCAACAGATTATAGAAGTCTACAAAATAGTTGATTTTTATAATTTGTTTTTCCTACTCACAAAGGTGCCATAAATATTATTGCATCTTATTTCTTAGATCTCTTTTGGGTATAGGCCTAGCTACAAAGGGCATGCACTATTTAATAACTGATATGTTACTCCAAATTGTATGTGAATATGTATAATTCCAAATTGATTTCTAGCATTATCATGTCCATTCACAGTTTCACCAATAGTACATCAGTATGCCTGTTTTCCAAGACCTTCCACATTTATAATTTTCCCTTTTTACCATCTTTGCCACTCCGAGGGATATGGGATAAAACCTCAGAATTTCTTTAATTTGCATTACTGTAATTAGTTGTGATTTTTGGACCATTTTTTTTCCAAACGGCTATCTATAGCTTGGGTTTCTTCTCTTAAGAATTGCCTATCCATATCCTTAAAACAATTTATCATTTGGGGGGAATCCTTCTTAAACCTTTACTGGATTAATTTGCTACAAAGATTTTCCTCTAATAATTGGTTTCACCTTTAATCTCAGCTTTATTGGATTCGTTTGTGCAAAAAAACCTTTTATATTTCATGAAATCAAAATCATCCATTTTACTTTCTGTGATCTCTCTCCACCCCCTGTTTGGTCATGAACTTTTCTTCTATCTATGTAGATTTAATTGATATTGTGGCCTCATTTTCTATTTTTTTTTAATTATGTGATCATGAGTCTACTTGGTATGAAATACCAGTTTAGTTTAATTGCTTCAATACCGCTATCCAGTTTCCCCAGCAGCTTTTGTCAAATACTGAGAGTCCCTATCTCAAAAGAATTACTATTCTGCTATATTTTAAGATCTTGTACTTCTAGACTACTATCATTTACATTTCTTTTGGTTTCCCTTTTCTACTACCACAGGAATTTAATTTTGATTTTTTTCTAGTTTGGAATAAACTAATTAACTTATATGGCATTGTCCTTTTGTTATATTGGTTTAATCCTACCCATGAACATTTTCTTCCTATGTAATGATTTGCTATTATAAGAAATTTGGTAGGTAGACTCCCAAGTATTTGTGCATTCTTAAGTTACTTTAAATGAGACTTCTCATTCTATAACTTCCTGCAGGGTTTTATTGATTTTTTTATAGAATTCCTGATAATTTACATGGATTTATCTTATATCGACAAAGGTACTAAAGTTTATCGTTTTAATTTATTTTAGTTCACTGTTAAAGGCCTAGGTGTTACGATCATATCCTCCAAAGTGATAGTTCTTGTCATGTTTGTGTGTGTGTGTGTGTGTATTTTCTCTTGACTCCATATTTGTGCATCAAAGTTCCTTTTTGGCTCTGGTTTTTTCATCCAAAGTTCTTTCTGATCTTTATCTTGTTTCATCAAGGATGAAAATCCTTTAGCTCATTCAAGATTCATTTTTTTCCTCATAGGATTGTACTCAACTTTGACTTAACACTTTTTTTTTGTTTTAGATCATGTAGCTATGTTTTTAAATTATTTTTCCTCAAATTTTGAGTCCCCAATTTCCTCCCTCACTCACTCCTTTAGAAAGCAACTAATTTTATATAGAATATACATGCTTAGTCATGCAAAACATATTTCCATATTTTTTGTTTTTCAGTAGCTTCAGCTGTGACTGACTCTTCATGACTCCATTTGGGGTTTTCTTGGTTAAGGTACTTCAGTGTTTTGCCATTTTCTTCTTCAGCTCATTTTACAGATGAGGAACTGAGGTCACCTTGCTATAAAGTGTTTGATGCCAAATTTGAACCCATGAAGATGAATTTTCCTGACTCCAGGCCTAGCACTCTATTCATTGTGCTATCTAGCTATCCCATTTTCATATTAGGCATGTTACCAAAGAAAACCCATACCCCCCCCCAAAAAAAACCCAAGAAAAATAAAGAAGACTTCTAAATTTTCAGGAAGACTAAATTATTCCTATAAAAAGAGAGGACATAAAATAGAGTAGAGTAACATAAAGGATTTAAAAAGGAAAGTTTTAAAGAAACACTCTACACAGAAACTTTTCACTGTTATGAAGCCAGAATTGTCCATTTCAACTTTTATGATCATCTCTATCCAGTTTAGCCAAGAAATCTCTCAATAATCATAGCTGTAAAAAGGATCATCTCTGTTCTTTAATTCGTTCATAATATTACCTTTTAACTCTACTCATTATTTTTCTATTTGGAGCATTATAGAATTTTCATGAGATACTATTCTAAGCATAATTTTTTTGAAGATAACTACATTTTATTTTATTTTTATACTGTATAATATAATCATATTTATCTTTTTTAATTTTTTAAACATTTATTAATATTCATTTTTAACATGGTTACATGCTTCATGCCCCAACTTTCCCCTTCACCCCCCGCTCTCCCCCTCCCATGGCCGATGCACATTTCTACTGGTTTTAACATGTGTCCTTGATCAAGACCTATTTCCAAATTGTTGATAGTTGCATTGGTGTGGTTGTTTCCAGTCTACATCTCCAATCATGTCCGCCTCAAACCATGTGTTCAAGCATTTGTTTTTCTTATGTGTTTTCTCTCCTGCAGTCCTTCTCTGAATGTGGGTAGCGTTCTTTACCATGAATCCCTCAGAGCTGTCCTGGGTCATTGCTTTCTGCTGGTACAGAAGTCCATTGCATTCGATTTTACCATAGTATATCAGTCTCTGTGTACAGTGTTCTTCTGTCTCTGCTCCTTTCACTCTGCATCAGTTCCTGGAGGTCTTTCCAGTTCACATGGAATTCCTCCAGTTTATTATTCCTTTTAGCACAATAGTATTCCATCACCAGCATATACCACAGTTTGTTCAGCCATTCCCCAATTGAAGGGCATACCCTCCTTTTCCAGTTCTTTGCCACCACAAAAAGAACAGCTATAAATATTTTCCTACAAGTCTGTTTATCGATGATCTCTTTCGGGTACAAACCCAACAATGGTATGGCTGGATAAAAGGGCAGACATTTTTTTATAGCACTTTGAGCATAGTTCCAAATTGCCAGCAAAAATAGTTGGATCAGTTCACAACTCCACTAGCAATGCATTTATACCCCAATTTTGCCACATCCCCTCTAGCATTCATTACTCTCCCCTTCTTTCATTTTAGCCAATCTGCTAGGTGTGAGGTGATACCTCAGAGTTGTTTTGATTTGCATTTCTCTAATTATTAGAGATTTAGAACACTTTTTCTCATGTGCTTATTGATACTTTTGATTTCTTTACCTGAAAATTGCCTATTCATGTCTCTTGCCCATTTATCAATTGGGAAATGGCTTGATTTTTTATACAATTGATTTAACTCCTTGTATATTTCAGTAATTAGACCCCTGTCAGAGTTTTTTGTTATAAAGATTTTTTTCCCAATTTGTTGTTTCTCTTCTGAATTTGGCTACATTTTTTTTGTTTGTACAAAAGCTTTTTCGCTTAATATAATTTATATTTTGTAATTTTTTCTAACTCTTGCTTGGTTTTAAAATCCTTCCTTTCCCAGAGATCTGACAAGTATACTATTCTGTGTTCACTTAACTTGTTTATAGTTTCCCTCTTTATATTCAAGTCATTCACCCATTCTGAATTTATCTTGGTGTAGGGTATGAGATGTTGATCTAAACCTAATCTCTCCCATATTGTTTTCCAAATTTCCCAGCAGTTTTTGTCAAATAGTGGATTCATGTCCCAAGAGTTGGGCTCTTCGGGTTTATCATATACTGTCTTGCTGATGCCATCAACCCCAAGTCTATTCCACTGATCCTCCCTTCTGTCTCTTAGCCAGTACCATATTGTTTTGATGACTGCTGCTTTATAGTATAGTTTAATATCTGGTACTGCTACGCCCCCTTCCTTCACATTTTTTTTCATTATTTCCCTTGATATTCTTGATCTTTTGTTATTTCAAATGAAATTTAATATAGTTTTTCCTAATTCAGTAAAAAAGTTTTTTGGTAATTTGATAGGTATGGCGCTAAATAGGTAAATTAATTTAGGTAGAATGGTCATTTTTATTATGTTAGCTCGTCCTACCCATGAGCAATCAATGTTTTTCCAATTGTTTAGATCTAGTTTTAGTTGTTTGGAAAGTGTTTCGTAGTTGTGTTCATATAACATGTGTTTATTTTGGTAGATAGATTCCCAAGTATTTTATATTGTCTAGGGTGATTTTAAAATGGTGTTTGTCTTTCTACCTCTTGCTGCTGTGATGTGTTGGAAATATATAGAAATGCTGATGATTTATGTGCATTTATTTTGTATCCTGCAACTTTGCTAAAGTTGTTGATTATTTCTACAAGCTTCTTAGTTGATTCTCTAGGATTTTTTAAGTATACCATCATATCATCTGCAAAGAGTGATAGCTTAGTCTCCTCCTTGCCTATTTTGATACCTCTTCAATTTCTTTTTTTCTCTAATTACTACTGTTAGTGTTTCTGGTACTATGTTGAATAGTAGAAGTGATAATGGGCATCCTTGTTTCACTCCTGATCTCATTGGGAAGGCTTCTAATTTATCCCCATTGCATATAATGCTTGTTGATGGTTTTAGGTATATACTGTTTATTATTTTTAGGAAGGGTCCTTCTATTCCTATACTTTTCAGTGTTTTCAATAGGAATGGATGCTGTATTTTGTCAAAGGCTTTTTCAGCATCTATTGAGATAATGTGATTTTTGTTTGTTAGACTGTTGATATGGTCAATTATGTGGATGGTTTTCCTAATGTTGAACCATCCTTGCATGATCTTCTTAATTACTTGCTGGAGGCTCTTTGCTAGTATTCTATTTAAGATTTTTGCATCTATGTTCATTAGGGAGATTGGTCTATAGTTTTGTTTCTCTGTTTTTGGTCTACCTGGCTTTGGAATCAGTACCATATTTGTGTCATAAAAGGAATTTGGTAGGACTCCTTCTTTGCTTATCATATCAAATAATTTGTTTAGTATTGGGATTAGTTGCTCTTTGAATGTCTGATACAATTCACTTGTGAATCCATCAGGTCCTGGTGATTTTTTCTTAGGGAATTCTTTGATGGCTTGTTCAATTTCTTTTTCTGATATGGGATTATTTAAGTATTCTATTTCTTCTGCTGTTAATCTAGGCAATTTATATTTTTGTAAATATTCATCCATATCTCCTAAATTGTTATATTTGTTGCCATATAATTGGGGGAAATAATTTTTAATGATTGCCTTAATTTCCCCTTCATTAGAGGTGAGGTATCCCTTTTCATCTTTGATACTGTCAATTCGGTTTTCTTCTTTCCTTTTTTTATGATTGACCAGTACTTTGTCTATTTTATTTGTTTTTTCAAAATACCAGCTTCTAGTCTTATTTATTAATTCAATAGTTCTTTTACTTTCAATTTTATTAATTTCTCCCTTAATTTTTAGTATTTCTAATTATTTTTCATCTGGGCATTTTTAATTTGCTCGTTTTCTAATTTTTTGAGTTGCATGTCCAATTCATTAATCTCTGCCCTCCTTAATTTGTTAATATATGCACTCAAGGATATAAATTTCCCCCTGAGTACTCGCTTGGCTGCATCCCACAGAGTTTGGTAGGATGTCTCATCATTGTCACTCTCTTCAGTGAAATTGTTGATTGTTTCTATGATTTTTTCTTTGACTAATTGGTTTTGGAGAATCATATTGTTTAATTTCCAATTGGTTTTTGATTTGGCTGTCCAGGTGTCCTCACTAATTATTATTTTTATTGCATTATGATCTGAGAAGGTTACATTTATTATATCTGCTCTTTTGCATTTGTTTGCAATGTTTCTATGCCCTATTACATGGTCAATCTTTGTGAATGTACCATGTGCAGCTGAAAAGAAGGTGTATTCCTTTTTGTCCCTATTTATTTTTCTCCACATATCAATTAAATCTAATTTTTCTAGGACTTCATTCACCTTTCTTACCTCTTTGTTATTTATTTTTTGGTTTGATTCATCTAGACCTGAAAGAGGAATATTTAGATCTCCCACTATTATGGTTTTACTCTCTATTTCCTTTTTGAGCTCTGCCAGTTTCTGCTTTATGAATTTGGATTCTATACCACTTGGTGCATACATATTGAGCAGTGTTATTTCCTCATTGTTTATACTGCCTTTAATTATATCTATTTTTACTTTGGCTTTGTCAGAAATCATGATTGCCAATCCTGCCTTCTTTTTCTCATTTGATGCCCAAAAGATTTTGCTCAAGCCCTTAACCTTAAACTTGTGTGTGTCTACCCGCCTCAGATGTGTTTCTTATAGACAACATATGGTAGGATTTTGGTTTCTGATCCACTATGCTTTTTGCTTCCGTTTTATGAGAGAGTTCATCCCATTCACATTCAGAGTTAACAATTATCAGTTGTTCATTCACTGACATTTTTGTATCCTCCTCTAGTCCAACCCCTTCTTCTTACACTATTTTCTTTTAAACTAGTGGTTTGCTTTGAGCCAGTATCCCTTATCCCCTCCCTTGATTAACTTCCCTTTCTACCCCCCTTCCCTTGTTATTCCCCTCTTTTTATTTTTAAAGGCCTAATGAATTCCCTCCCCCTTCTTCTCCCCTCCCTTTTTTGACCTCCCCACTCCCCTGCTCCCCTTGGTTTATCCCTTCTGACTTTCTCAGTAGGGTTACTTAGAGTTTTTTATCCCAATGGATAATAAAGCTACTCTTCCCTCTCTGGGTTGATTACACTGAGAGTAAGGTTTAAATATTACCTCTTAATGCTCTCTTCCTCTCCTTCTTATAATAGTATTTGTCCCCTCCACTTCCCATGTCCTCTTTGTGTGTAATAGAATATCCTATTTTTCTTATTCACTCAAGTTTCTCTTGGTATCCCCTACTATTCACCCCCCTCTTTCCCACCCCCCATGTCATCTTAGACCATTTATTATTCTGTCCTCTCCCTNTAATAGAATATCCTATTTTTCTTATTCACTCAAGTTTCTCTTGGTATCCCCTACTATTCACCCCCCTCTTTCCCACCCCCCATGTCATCTTAGACCATTTATTATTCTGTCCTCTCCCTATTAATTATTCTTCTGGTTGCTATAATAGTGAATACCATAATAGTGAATAGAGTTCACTACAGAGAATTATACATAGCATTTCTCCACATAGGAATACAGATAATTAGATCTTATTGAAGCCCTTAAAGAGTCAAATTTAAAAAATTATAAGTTTTCTTACTTTCCCCTCTGTTTCTTATTTACCTTTTCATGTTTCTCTTGATTTTTGTGGTTGGATATCAAACTTTCCATTTAGTCCTGGTCTTTTCTGTGCAAATACTTGGAAATCTTCAATTTTGTTGAATGCCCATACTTTCCCCTGGAAGTATATAGTCAGTTTTGATGGGTAGTTGATCCGTGGTTGAAGGCCCAGCTCTCTTGCCTTTCTGAATATCATATTCCAAGCCTTGTGGTCTTTTAGTGTGGAGGGTGCCAGATCCTGTGTGATCCTGATTGGTGCTCCTTGATATTTGGCTTCTTGGAAGATTTTTTTCTTTTACTTGAAAGCTCTTGAATTTGGCTATTATATTCCTGGGTGTTGTCCTTTCTGTGTCCAGTGTAGAGGGTGATCTATGAATCCTTTCAATGTCTATATTACCCTCTTGTTGTAGAACTTCAGGGCAATTTTGCTGAATAATTTCTTTTAGTATGGAG
>NW_025347496.1:0-1209 GCF_016433145.1 Gracilinanus agilis | reverse complement strand
AAAAGGGTATATGGCCTTGGAGATCCCTTTTCACTGTGAGAATTTAATCCTCTGATTTGGTACTCAAGAGGAAAGGATTCTTCCTGATGGACGAGAAGTAGGGGTTAGTGAGAGCTCCCTGGAGGAGGTGACATTGGACCTGGGCCTCCAAGGAGGATTAGGTGAGGTAGAGATGGAGTGGGTGTACAGTGTGAGCAAAGGTACCTCCAGTGTGTTCAAGACAATCCTGTGCTGGAAGACCAGGTATGACTGAGTTCCTAGTATGTGCCTTCAAGACAGCCTTCCACTTCTCTTAAAGCTTATCCTATCTCTATACTTTTCTCATTACAGTTAAGAGTAAAATAGTTGAATTCATTGTTGATTTAGTCTGACTTCCTGAGACAACCTTGTTTTGGGAAACCCCTAGTTGACCCTTGTCTCATGCGAACTTGCTTTCAGGAAACTCCTGGACTGATCCTCGTCCTAGAATGAACAACAAGCCATCAAGCACCCATTGAGAATCCCTGGACAAGGTCAAATCTTAAGTACCTTTTTGTCTTCTTGGATTCTCCTGTCCTATCTAGATGGCTCTCAGGTACCCAGCCACTGCTATGGCATCTAGACCTCTCAACGTCATTTGAGAGTGTGGGTAGTACAGTTCCCATGTGAGTGATAGGACATAAGTCCTCACCCTTCTGCAAAATCTGTATGAGCCCCCTGCATTCTGTAGTTCAGTGGAAGTCACAGGACTGAGGTTTTGTGTGGCTTCCCAGGTTAGTCTTTCTATCTTCATTAAAGGCCATTTTCATACCTACGTTTTAATTTTTTTTTTTCATATTGACACCTGTTTACACTGAAGGATTTCATTTGTTCTTTTCTACTTCTTCTAAGAGCAAATTAGGGCTCACATAATAGAACCAAATTAAAAGCTGCTTTGGAATGGGTCAGAATGCAATACTAGCATTTGGATAGGAGATGAACACAAGACTACTCTTTACATGAACTGGTCTCCGTCCTGCTTTTTTCAGATGTTGCAGTACCCTTTATGGCCAGAAGATGAAAGCGAATGAATGTCCTGACTTCCTAAATGGCAATGAAGTGGTCAAAAAATATTTATTAAGCACCTACTATGTGTGTGTCCAGAGGCTAGGTCCTGGGGATATGGAGACAATAATTAAATACACTCTGGATTAGAGGAGCTTCAATCCTATTGGTGGAGAAAACATGTGT
>NW_025347495.1:713-1175 GCF_016433145.1 Gracilinanus agilis | reverse complement strand
AACTGGATCTAAACAATTGGAAAGCCATTGATTGCTCATGGGTAGGATGAGCTAACATAATAAAAATGACAATTCTACCCAAATTAATTTACCTATTTAGTGCCATACCTATCAAGCTACCAAAAAACTTCTTTACTGAATTAGAAAAAACTATAACAAATTTCATTTGGAATAACAAAAGATCAAGAATATCAAGGGAAATAATGAAAAAAATGTGAAGGAAGGGGGCCTAGCAATACCAGATATTAAACTATATTATAAAGCAGCAGTCATCAAAACAGTGTTACTGGCTAAGAGAAAGAGAGGAGGATCAATGGAATAGACTTGGGGTAAATGACATCAGCAAGACAGTGTATGATAAACCCAAAGAGCCCAACTTTTGGGACATGAATCCACTATTTGACAAAAACTGCTGGGAAATTTGGAAAACAATATGGGAGAGATTAGGTCTAGATCAACATC
>NW_025347495.1:0-618 GCF_016433145.1 Gracilinanus agilis | reverse complement strand
GAATGACTTGAATATAAAGAGGGAAACTATAAATAAGTTAAGTGAACACAGAATAGCATACTTGTCAGATCTCTGGGAAAGGAAAGACTTTAAAACCAAGCAAAAGTTAGAGAAAATTACAAAATGTAAATTAAATGGTTTTGATTATATTAAACTAAAAAGCTTTTGTACAAACAAAAACAATGTAGTCAAAATCAGGAGGGAAACAACAAATTGGGAAAAAAATCTTTATAACGAAAAACTCTGACAGGGGTCTAATTACTCACATATACAAGGAGTTAAAGCAATTGTATAAAAAATCAAGCCATTCCCCAATTGATAAATGGGCAAGAGACATGAATAGGCAATTTTCAGGTAAAGAAATCAAAAGTATCAATAAGTACATGAGAAAGTGTTCCAAATCTCTAATAATTTGAGAAATGTAAATCAAAACAACTCTGAGGTATCACCTCACACCTAGAAGATTGGCTAAAATGAAAGAAGGGGAGAGTAATGAATGTTGGAGGGGATGTGGCAAAATTGGGACATTAATGCATTGCTGGTGGAGTTGTGAACTGATCCAGCCATTCTGGCTGGCAATTTGGAATCATGCTCAAAGGGCTATAAAAGAATGCCTGC
>NW_025347494.1:436-2305 GCF_016433145.1 Gracilinanus agilis | reverse complement strand
TGCCCCTCATAGAATATCCTTATAGCATCCACACATAACATTATTTTTTTCTTTCCAGACCTAATTAAAAGATTATTTCCTAGAGTTCCGGGTTATGATGGTGGCAGAGTAAGAAGCAGCTCTTAACCTCTCCTGACCAAAACACACAAAACTCCTCAAGGGGACATAAAAACAAGTCCAGAAGAACAGAGGAACCCCACAACAGGGCACAGAGTGGAAGGTACCTGGAATTGGGGCATTTCGTGCTATAAAGGAATGAAACAGCTCTCACTAAACCGCGGGCTGATCAACCACCCCACCACCAACCCCTCCACACACAACACCTATAGCGCCGAAGCCAGCTAAAAAGAAATAGAGCAAGTTTTGGGCACCCATCGAGTCATTGGCAGCTCTGGGGCCTGTTCCTGAGAGCAGCGGGATTTGGGACCCCAAAAAGCTAAAGAAAGCACACAAACCCTGAGTGAGGGAGCAGGATGCAGAGCACGGGCACAGGGTACAGAGAAAGGGAGCAGAGGGCAGGCGCGGTTGGAGGCATGGATGGAGGCAGACATAGCCGTGAGCTAAGGCTCTGAAACCCTGAGTGGGGAACCAGTGCAGACGAGTATACTACTATGGAAGCAGTGCCCTGAGACTTGTAAAGAAACCTCTGGCAGAGGATCAAGCAAGGGGGTCCACCAGGGGGGATTGACCTTGGAAAAAGCCAGAACTCAGACCTCAGGAGCCAAAAGACCACGGACAGACCCTGAGCATGAGGATAAACCTGAGAAGCTGCTGGGCTAACGATGGCTACCCAGTCACAGGAAGTTCAGAAGAGAAATATTAACAACAAGAAAAAGAAGTCTTTAACACTCCACAACTTTTACACAGAAAATCCAGACAACCAAGCAAACAGAGGAGGAGAACAAACAAGCATCCGGACCCTCCTCAAATAAGGAAAACTCCTCACAAGCTATGGAAGAGTTCAAAACTGAGATTTTGAGGAAAATGGAAGAGATCTGGCAAGAAAATAACAGTTTAAAAGGTAGAATCTTGTAATTGGAAAGTGAGGCTCAGAAACCAAATGAACAGATAAGCAAATTGAACACCAGAAATGACCAGATTGAAAAGGAATACCAGAAGATTATAGCCGAAAACCAGAAGATTATAGCCGAAAACCAAAAGATCCTAGCCAAAAACCTAAAGATTATAGCCAAAAACCAATCCCTAAAGGCTAGAATTGAGCAATTAGAAGCCAATGATCTCTCAAGACAACAAGAACAAATAAAACAAAGTCAAAAGACTGAAAAATAGAAGGAAACATGAAATATCTCAATGAGAAAGTGACAGACCAAGAAAACCGGTCTAGAAGAGACAATTTGTGAATCATTGGTCTTCCAGAAAAACCAGAAATTAATAGAAACCTGGACTCCATACTAACAGAAATAATTCAGGAAAATGGCCCTGAAGTCCTACAACAAGAGGGCAATATAGACATTGAAAGGATCCATAGAACACCCGCGACATTCGATCCAGATAAGAAAAAGCCCAGAAATATAATTGCCAAATTCAAGAGTTTCCAAGCAAAAGAAAAAATCTTACAAGAAGCCAGAAAGAGACAATTCAAATATCAAGGAGCACCAATCAGGATCACACAGGATCTGGCAGCCTCCATGCTAAAAGATTGCAAGGCTTGGAATACGATATTCAGAAAGGCAAGAGAGCTGGACCTGCAACCACGGATCAACTACACATCAAAATTGACTATATATTTCCAGGGGAAAGTATGGACATTCGACAAAATTGAAGAATTCCAGGTATTTGCACAGAAAAGACCAGGGCTAAATGGAAAGTTTGATATCGAAACACAAAAATCGAGAGAAACCTGAAAAG
>NW_025347494.1:0-349 GCF_016433145.1 Gracilinanus agilis | reverse complement strand
AAATAATCTAAGATGACATGGGGGATGGGAAAGAGGGGGTGAATAGCAGGGGACACCAAGAGAAACTTGAGTGAATAAGAAAATTAGGATATTCTATTACACACAAAGAGGGCATGGGAAGGTGAGGGGACAAATACTATTATAGGAAGGAGAGGAAGAGAGCATTAAGAGGTAATAATCAAACCTTACTCTCAGTGTAATCAACCCTGAGAGGGAAGAGTAGCTGTACTATCCATTGGGACATAAAACTCTTATCTAACCATTCAGAGAAAGTCAGAAGGGATAAACCAAGGGGAGCAGTAGAGTGTGGAGGTCAAAAAAAGGGAGGGGAGAAGAAGGGGGAGGGAAT
>NW_025347493.1:352-1527 GCF_016433145.1 Gracilinanus agilis | reverse complement strand
AAAACTCAGAAGACAATAAAGTCAATACTCCTGCACATTTAAAGCAGGAAGACACAGAGAGAGTAAAATTATAACAGGATCATTTCAGAAAATCCTAGAAAGAATTACATGAATTGGTGAAAAGGGCCAAACCAGGTGAACAATGAATGTAGTAACCAAAATATTATGCTCTGATCAACTGTGAAGGACCAAATTATTATCAGCAAAGCAAGTTCCCAAGGAACCCATGATGGAAAATGCTATTCACGGTCAAATATGAACTGTTGGAATCTAACTATGAATCAAAGCATACTATTTTATTATACTTATTTATTATACTTAACTTTCTTCATGAAACTTTTTTTTTAAATTTTTTAATCATTTATTAATATTCATTTTTAACGTGGTTACATGATTCATGCTCCTACTTTCCCCTTCACCCCTTGCACTTCCCCCACCCATGGCCGACACACATTTCCACTGGTTTTATCATGTGTCATTGATCAAGACCTATTTCCAAATTGTTGATAGTTGCATTGGTGTGGTAGCTTCGAGTCTACATCCCCAATCATGTCCACCCCAACCCATGCGTTCAAGCAGTTGTTTTTCTTCTATGTTTCCTCTCCTGCAGTACTTCCTCTGAATGTGGGTAGCCTTCTTTACCATAAATCCCTCAGAGCCGTCTTGTGTCATTGCTTTCTGCTGGTACAGAAGTCCATTACATTCGATTTTACCACAGTGTATCAGTCTCTGTGTACAATGTTGTTCTGGCTCTGCTCCTTTCACTCTGCATTAGTTCCTGGAGGTCTTTCCAGTTCACCTGGAACTCCTCTAGTTTATTATTCCTTTGAGCACAATAGTATTCCATCACCCGCATATACCACAGTTTGTTCAGCCATTCCCCAATTGAAGGACATTCTCTCCTTTTCCAGTTCTTTGACATCACAAAAAGCACAGCTATAAATATTTTCGTACAACTCTCTTTATCTATGATCTCTTTGGGGTACAAACCCAACAATGGTATGGCTGGATCAAAGGGCAGGCAGTTTTTTATAACCCTTTGAGCACAGTTCCAAATTGCCATCCAGAATGGCTGAATCAGTTCACAGCTCCACCAGCAATGCATTAATGTCCCAATTTTGCCACATCCCCTCCAAAATTCATTACTCTCCCCTTCTTTCATTTTAGCCAATCTG
>NW_025347493.1:0-312 GCF_016433145.1 Gracilinanus agilis | reverse complement strand
TCATTACTCTCCCCTTCTTTCATTTTAGCCAATCTGCTAGGTGTGAGGTGATACCTCAGAGTTGTTTTAATTTGCATTTCTCTAATTATTAGAGATTTGGAACACTTTCTCATGTGCTTATTGATACTTTTGATTTCTTTACCTGAAAATTGCCTATTCATGTCTCTTGCCCATTTATCAACTGGGGAATGGCTTGATTTTTTAGATAATTGATATAACTCCTTGTATATTTGAGTAATTAGACCCCTGTCAGAGTTTTTTGTTCTAAAGATTTTTTCCCAATTTGTTGTTTCCCTTCTGATTTTGACTACA
>NW_025347492.1:0-12822 GCF_016433145.1 Gracilinanus agilis | reverse complement strand
TGTGGGTAGCATCTTTACCATAAATCCCTCAGAATTGTCCTGGGTCTTGTATTGCTGCTGGTACAGGGGTCCATTACATTCAATTTCACCATAGTATATCAGTCTCTGTGTACAATGTTCTTCTGGCTCTGCTCCTTTCACTCTGCATCAGTTCCTGGAGGTCTCTCCAGTTCGCCTGGAACTCCTCCAGTTTATTATTCCTTTTAGCACAATAGTATTCCATCACCCGCATATACCACAGTTTGTTCAGCCATTCCCCAATTGAAGGACATCCCCTCCTTTTCCAATTTGTTGCCACCACAAAAAGCACAGCTATAAATATTTTCGTACAAGTCTGTTTATCTATGATCTCTTTGGGGTACACACCCAGCAATGGTATGGCTGGATCAAAGGGCAGGCATTCTTTTATTATAGCTGCACTTTTTGTGGTGGGAAAAACCTGGAAAGTAAGGGTATGCCCTTCAATTTGGGAATGGCTGAACAAATTGTGGTATATGCTGATGATGAAATACTATTATGCTCAAAGGAATAATAAACTGGAGGAATTCCATGTGAACTGGAAATACCTCCAGGAATTTATACAGAGTCAAAGGAGCAGAGCCAGAAGAACATTGTATACAGAGACTGATACACGGTGATAAAATAGAATGTAATGGACTTCTGTACTAGCAGCAATGCAATGACCCAGGACAATTCTTAGGGATTTATGGAAAAGAACGCTCCCCACATTCAGAGGAAGAACTGCAGGAGTGGAAACACAGAAGGAAAGCAAATACTTTAACACATGGATTGAGGCGGACATGATTGTGGACATAGATTCAAAATGACCACACCAATGCAACTATCAACCTTTTAGAAATAGGTCTTCATTGATGACACATGTTAATACCATTGGAAATGTACGTTGGCTGTTGGGGTGGGGAGGAGGTCTTAGGTTGAAGGGAAAAGTAAGAACATGAATCATGTAACCATGGATAACTTTTCTAAAAAATAAAAATTATTTAAAAAAAAGAAAAAACACAAGCTTAGAGAGAGAAAGCACTTCCCCCTTCCTCTTGCCTTTTGTTGTTCACACTCAGGCAAAATGAATGGTCTCCATGTTAGAAGAGTTGGCTCTGGTCTTTTCTCTTGCATCTGTCATTCCCTGTCAGCACTCTTGCTGGTGGGGATTTTTAGAAGCATACAGAAGGACACAGATTTTCCCAAATGGGTAAAATGAAGCACTCCTAGCATTCTAGAATCCCTAAAAAACCCCATATGTGTGGAGTGGAATTCTTTAGGGGAGGTGGGGTCTCGGTCCCCCATGAATCACTCTAATCATTAGACAGGAGACTTGATGCTAGCAGAGTTCATGTGGCTTTCTTCAGAGGCATGGGGGGCATGCCAAGGGTCAGGGTGCACTGCTTGGGAATAGGCAGTATCCTCATGGTGATGGTGGTGGGGTGGGGTACTGGAATGAGAGAGGGGGGGGGGGACAGGGAGGCTCCACAGTCCGAGAGATCTCAGAAGTAGTGGGCATAGATGGCCAGATTCACTCACATTTTATAGGGATCTAACAGAATGCTCTATCCTATTTCCCAACATCTGTTTCTTATTCTACCCTCCTTTCTCTCTTGATATCTATTTATCATCTCTGATAATCTGATAGGGATGCTTAGTTAATAAGAAGTAAGGACACGAAGATCTTTTAGCTCATATTTTCAGCTCTGTCTCTGGGAGCATAGAGTTGATTATATATTTCAAGACTTATTTTACACAAAACAATACCTCCTGAAACTTCACAGATGTGAAGAAGTTACAAATTAGGTCATATCAAAACACAAAAAACTCATTTGACTTCAGAATAGAACAAGGCCAAGGCTGAATTTTGGCTGGCTCGTTATCAAAAGCTAAGTCTGGGAATACTTTCTCAGGGATGAATAGCCCCCACTGGAGGAGGTTTTGTCTAAATTTTGTCCATTATTGACTTTGACATGTCTAGAAACAGATTCAGAGTCCAGGCAGCCTTTTGCTAATTTTTGTCTTTAGTCTTGGAGAGAAATTGTTAACCTTTTAACTATTGGTTTGCTAGGAACTTAAAACTTTTCAATAAGGAAAGATGTGCATCAGAAGAGGAGTCAAAAGAGGAGTCTCAGATTTTTATCTATTTGAGACTGTTTTTCTTATTGGCTTCCCACATATTTCCCTCTTTTCTTTAAATTAAAATGATTTATTACACAGGAAAATTTTAATAATGAAAGGAGTCATCAATTAGTTATAATCATCAGCTATAGCTCGATCTGATAGGATTTACAGATTAAACTGTTTATTTATGGCTCTCTACTTGTCTTCCCTTTTTGTTTTAAATGCAGGGATTGTAGCTCAATTTGAATTTGAATATTCCCCCTTTTTGTTTAAATTGTAAAAGGCATCCACCTGTTGGGTTGTGTGAATTTCTCTTAGGAGGGCCAAGGGAATCTTTTAAGTTACGCAAATTTGGGGATGAAAAGAAAAGAGGAAAAACCAATGATCCAATGATTGCTAGGCGCATTGACAAAAAGCTAATTAGGGGGCAGTCCCTTTCAGTATAAGAGTGTATATTCAAAACAAATGCAATCAACTCCCCATAGTTCAATCAACTGCACTCCAAACTTCATTTTGGATCTTCTTGATGCAGCATGGGTTTCTGCAGGCATCTTCATGGTGTCTTCTTCAAACAAGTTTGTTGTCTGGATTCTGGGGAGGTAGCAAACTTCTTATCCTGAAATTACTCTCAAAAAGAATTTTAACTTTACATTATAGATTATAAAACATACATTCTCCCCTGAAGAGGGTTAAGATTAACATCCAGATCAGCCAAGAATACATGGCTGAGTTTTGGGATTGTGTGAATCAATTGGTAAAAGAAATTTAAAAAATTTTAAAAATCCAAATAAGAGAGAGAAAAGAAAAAAAATGACTTGTTAATGAAATGCAAAATATCAAAGGCATATGTGCAAAAATGTAGGGAAAAATAAACTTATACCAGGTCCTTGAATCAAGGCCCAAGTAAAGTGATTTAAGCAATTGTGCAATTACCCATTTAATAGCCAAGACTACAGAAAATTACCACACATATAATAGAAAGAAAAGGACCAAATTTTTTTGTGAGAAAGGGAAGTGTCTTTCCCTGGTCTGATTTCCCTGCATTTCTCAGGGATAAGGTGAGCCAGGATGATGGCCAACCTTTGGTACTTAACTAGGATGAAGCTCAGGGAAGTCTGACCTCTAACTTATGTCAGAACAGCCGCAACCCCAAACCCCAATTGCTAAATTCAATTCCTTCAGTATTGGCATGAGAAAGTTCTGTAAATCCTTCCTGTGTTGGTACGGTCTTTTTTGACCTTGTGGTGCTAGGCACTGTGCAGTTTTTCACCAATCCCATTGGACTTGGTGGTCTCCTTAACCTTGTGGCTTTTTTGTTCCCTTCTCCTGGAAACAGACAAAATCATTAATTATACTCCCATAATATTTACCAATTTTTGGCAGGTTTCCATAGACTAAGGCTTTCTGGGTATGCATTAATATTAAACTTATTGTAAAATCAAAAAAGGATTAATATTGATATATGTACTTTAAGTACAAAAATGAGAAAAAGTGAAAAAAGTCAATCATTCTGTAAAAAAAAAGGAAAAGGAAAAGCAATAAGAAAATTAAAAATTCAGGGAAAATACGTTTTTAAGGTAAAAAATGTTTTAAAAATCAATATATATAGCTTAAATTTAGTGAAAGGTCTTTTCCCAAAAATCAGATCCATTTCCTGTATGAATAAGACAAAACCTCAACACCCATATTATAATTCTGGGGTATTGTTTTTTCTTTGTATTTATAATTAGTTATTCCAAATGATGTTCAGAGATTATACAAATAAATTAATTTACAAGAGGTTAAATTAACTTTCATTGAAATAACACTTGGGATGGGTACAGTTTCTTAAGTAAATAGTAGACCATATTTGCTTGCTATATACATTCAAATTTCTAGGGCTTCAATTATTATGTCACTTTACTTTGAATATAGCAAAAGGAGGGAAGGGAGTATAACATTGTTTGGCTTCAGGTAAGAGTCAGGGATTATTTATCAGTGATATCTTTCTTTTGAATGGTGAATCCAATTCAATGATCCATAAATGAATAATATCAGTTGCAAATCCAATGACTTTTACTTTAAACAGTAATTATTACCAATAGCATTTGTACGGTTTCCAAGATTTACATACACAATGAAAAACTCTAATGTTACAAAATATGATAGACAAATTTTCTTTTCAACAATTTCTCAATGTATAAATTATCTGGTAATTCTTTCCAATAATACCAAAAAAGTTAAGAACTTTGATTAGAATTAAGTTTTCATTAATGTTATCTCAATTAGAGAGGGTTAAGATGATAGAGGGTTAAGGCAAGGGCTGGTTATTCACTTAACTTATTGTGATAGTCAATTTACTTTAAACCTTTAGTTCACAATACAAATCATATATTATTGCAAATAGGCAAGATCAGTTTTTAACAAATATGTTTTACACATAGTTTACTTTTAATGTTTTCAGTTTTCACAAAAGTACATGTTTTGATAACATTCAAAAACAATTTTGTTAAAACCCAATATTTGTAACAGCTTTGTTTGCAACATTATTGTCCACATCACATCAAAATTCAATGAGACTGCTAATTACCCCATTAGGTTCTAAATTTACTGTAAGGAAGGGGTTAATAAGTTTCTTAGAAGTTCTAAGTTTTTAGAAATTTGGAAAATTCCTTTTCTCAGTAGCAGTTTTTTTACCCTCTATGACTTTTAATTATTGTACTTGTATGATTTACATGCTTTGATCTTGGTATAAAATTACTCTTCAAAGGATATCGATTTAAAACTTCAAAATTTGCCACCAGGTCCCTTGGAATATTCCTACGTTTGCAAATAATAGTCTTATTTCAGGTCCCTTAGGATTACTGAGAATGATCAATATTTGTAGTTGAATGCCTTCTTCAATTACACTGTTATAATATTGAAAAGTTTGTTAATTAGTTATAATTGCATCAACATCACTCCAAAATAAAAGACAAAATAATAATATTAATGCTATCACAATCAGGAACATATTATCTATGAAATGAAATTATTATGAGAATTATGCATTTTATTATAATTTTATATTCTAGATTTGAATGCATTATTACAAATCACAAATATTATGAGAATAAAATCTATTCAATTAACCTTTAAAGACTAGTGAAATTGTAAACATAGGAGACATAATTTGACTAGGATCTAGTTAGAGCTTAGACTTAAGTTGCTACAATAATTATTTTTTGCATTTCCTAATATTACTTGAAATAGAGATAACTACTTAAGTTGAGCCAGATTTCTAAAAATTACAAAATTAACATTAACTTCTTATTAATTGTTTCACTTTACTGAGTTTGAGTTGGTAAAAATGTTACTCTTCAATAATTATTATTCTTGTGTTTTCAGTAGGAATAGGTGTTGTATTTTGTCAAAGGCTTTTTCAGCATCTATTGAGATAATCATGTGGTTTTTGTTGGTCTGCTTGTTGATATGGTCAATTATGTGGATGGTTTTCCTAATGTTGTACCATCCTTGCATTCCTGCTATAAATCCCACCTGATCATGATGAATAACCCTCTTGATCACTCGCTAGAATCTTTTTGCTAGTATTCTATTTAAAATTTTTGCATCTATATTCATTAAGGAGATTGGTCTGTAATTTTTTTTCTCTGTTTTTGATCTGCCTGGCTTTGGAATCAATACCATATTTTTGTCATAAAAGGATTTTGGTAAGACTCTATCTTTGCTTATTGTGTCAAATAATTTGTATAGTATTGGGATTAATTGTTCTTTGAATGTTTGATAGAATTCAATTGTGAATCCATCAGGCCCTGGCGATTTTTTCTTAGGGAGTTCTTTGATGGCTTGTTCAATTTCTTTTTCTGATATGAGATTAAGTATTCTATTTCTTCTGCTGTTAATCTAGGCAATTTATATTTTTGCAAATATTCATCTATACCATCTAGATTACTAAATTTATTGCTATATAATTGGGTAAAATAGTTTTTAATGATTACCTTAACTTCCTCTTCATTAGAGGTGAGCTCTCCTTTTTCATCTTTGATACTATTAATTTGGTTTTCTTCTTTCCCTTTTTTAATAAATGGGCAAGGGACATGAATAGGCAATTTTTAGATAAAGAAATCAAAAGTTATCAATAAGCACGAGAAAGTGTTCTAAATCTCTAATAATTAGAGAAAGGCAAATCAAAACAACTCTGAGGTACCACCTCACACCTAGAAGATTGGCTAAAATGATAGCAGGGGAGATCAATGAATGTTGGAGGGGATGTGGCAAAATTGGGACTTTAATGCACTGCTGGTGGAGTTGTGAACTGATCCAACTATTCTGGCTGGCAATTTGGAACTATGCCCAAAGAGCAATAAAAGAATGTCTGCCCCTTTGATCCAGCCACACCATTGATGGAATTGTACCCCAAAGAGATTATAGATAAACAGACTTGCACAAAATTATTTATAGCTGAGCTCTTTGTGATGGCAAAAAAACTGGAAAGCAAGGGTATGCCCTTCAATTGGGGAATGGTTGAACAAATTGTTGTATCTGTTGGTGATGGAATACTATTGTGCTCAAAGGAATAATAAACTGGAGGAATTCCATGTGAACTGGAAAGACCTCCAGGAATTGATGCAGAGTGAAAGGAGCAGAGCCAGAAGAACACTGTACACAGAGACTGATATACTGTAGTAAAATCAAATGTAATGGACATATGTACTAGCAGCAATGCAATGACCCAAGACAATTTTGAGGGATTTATGGAAAGGAACACTACTCACATTCAGAGGAAGAACTACAGGAGTAGAAACACAGAAGAAAAACAACTGCTTGGACATTTGGGTTGATGAGGTCATGATTGGGGATGTAGACCTGAAAAGACCACACCCATGTAACTATCAATAATGTGTAAATAAGACTTGACTGACCACACATAATAAAACCAGTGGAAATGCGAATTGGCTACAGCAGAGGGGGCAGGGGGTTGAGGGGGTGAAGGGGAAAGTAAAAACATCACTTATGTAACCGTGGAAAATTTTTCTAAAAATAAAAAGTTATTTTAAATAAATAATTATTATTCTTCCCTCTTTCTTAAAATAATTATAGTCAGAGTCTCTCCTTCCTATGTGTAGAAGGGATTAAATTACTTTTGAAACACGTCCAAGGCTGGAGTCTCTTGTGTCTGGCTGATACAGTCTGATCTTTTTAACTCTTTAGTTACTGCACTTATGAAATTTGCATGATTATTTTAAAAACTTGATAATTTATCACTTCGAAATGAATATTAATTTAAACTTCACTACAACTAAATTATACCTGCTTAAATATTTCTTTTAAATCATGAACTGGTATCCTTATATAATTTGCACTTCTAATTTGCCATCCTCAAATTCATTTTGATAAGTATTTTCGGCAAATCTGATTATTTAGATCCATATTTTACACACTACAACCTTAATAGATATCTTTTCCAATATAAATTTTGTGCACATTTAAAATTAACTGAAATTCCATTTTCTAACTGGTAGTCAATAAATTTATACTATACTATCAGTACCTATTCAAAACTGATGGTTCTGATCAGCTAAGAAAATTTTAAATTGCACTTCTGTACTTCAGTAAACAATTCAGAATCATTGTTTTTTCTGTATGAGTAAGTTTTTTTTTCTTAGATTGCTTCTAGAATCCTCGGCAATTTTGTTTAAATATACATCTCAGTATTTAACCTGTTGATAGAATTTGGTAGTTGGATCAAATCTGTTCCCTGTTTTTGTCTTATGATTTCTGTGTTCCCTTTCTTATGGCCAGTAAGAAATGGAAGAAGAAATATAGACAAATTATCTTGTTGATTCTCGCCTTAATGAGATGAAAGAATATCATTTCTTTTAATCAATAAAACTCTTTTAGATTTTAAAACACTCAGAAATCCATTAGAGATGTTATTTTTCTCAATTTCTCAAACTCCCCTGTCTGTCTTTCCCATTCCTCTGGAATGAATGAGAAAGAGAGAGATTTATTTTTTCCAAAATTCCATTGTGATCACAGAGAAACAAAACCATAAAACTTAAATTACAAACAGAAACACTTAAACACAACATATAGACATACAGACTGATCAAGGACACATTTCCCAGGCATTTCACGCATACTCTAACAAATATAAGACATCCTATCCACAGATCAATAAATCACATCTAACATGGCTAAAGACATCTGGAGAAAAAAGAAAGTTTATTATTCAGAAAATTGGTTAACTCTAGCAAGGAACTGGTAAGCTAGGATGAATTCTTGGATTAAATTTAGTCATTGGTGGGGCTTGTGGTTGGGCTCCTTTCCATCTTCCCTGAAGTCTCTTATCAGGTAATCTGTAACCATTTCGATGTAATTTGGAATTGCAATTTTTCTTCCAATGGTAACCTTTCTTACATCTGGGACACAAAGAGTTAGGGGCATTGGAACAAGAGTTTTGTACAGCCTTTGAGCCCTTAATCATTTCAGAATATGTTTTTCCTTTCAGGGCTGCCTCGATGGCTATACCCTGCATATATACTGGAGTAAAGTTCTCACAAGCTTCCACATAGATCCAGACCTTTAACATTTTGAAGCATGCTCTGACACACCTCATTGGCGTTGTCATAGGCAAACTTTTTGACTATTATCTGGATTCCATATTCATCAATTGTATATTTTTTTACTTCCTGATTTAACCTTTCTTTAAAATCTGAATATCTTTCCTCTGATCCTTGTCCAATCTCAGCCAAACATGTGGACAATTTCTTAGTTACTGGGATTCTTTTCCATGCCTCTAAGGCACACTTCATACATTGAATTAAAGCTTGTTTAGGTAAATTAATCTGATCAGCATGTAGTTCCCATTAATTTTTTCCAAGTAACATTTCTTTAGTAACTCTGATATCTTGTTTCTTATTAATGGCTACCTTCTGTTTTACTAATTCACCAAATTCTGATTTCCAAAAAAGCTAGTACCCTCCAGAAAGGGAATATCTTGCTGTGTGACTCGAATCAAAGGGGGTAATCCAAAGCCCCCCTGAAATCTCCAGCAAAGTTAAAGTGTATGGAGAAGCAGGACCATATGAAGCACAAGCTATCTTAATTTCTTTTAACACTTTGTAGGGAAGAGGCTCCCATGTGGGAGCTACTTCTTCATCATCATCCAATTCATCTACTCTAGAAATAACTGGGAAACAGAATGACACGTCTCCATCCTTCTTAGCATGTTTTAGGGTTCCTTTAAAATCTATATTTGGGGGCTAGAGCAGCGGAGGTGGAGCTCCAAGTGGAAGAGGCTCCTCTGCTTTTATCTCTCTTTCCTCTTTGGAAGAAAGGTTTTTAGGTGAAGGAGGGTCGACTGCTAATGACTTTTTCATTCGAATTTTAAAGCCCCATTTTGATTTACTATGAGCCTCTTCCTCATCCTCTGATTCTAACACTGAAACCTTAAAGATTTAATTCTATGCATTCTGACAAGATATCAAAGTTGTTTTTTCAGCAGCCAATGAAAATTTTACTGCCACTTGTTCTGATCCGTGCTCAGTATAATAATTTTTCAAATCACTGCCAACTTTTTGCCAGAATTCTAAGGAAATCCACGGGCTACAATTTTGAATAAGATCAAGAAACGTAGTGATCTGTTCTTTACTCATTTTTGCTCTCCATTTACTGAGGGTGTGCTAAGCTATATCAATAAAATATTTCTTTCCTTTGATTCACTGTGTCCCATCCTGTTAATCTATTCTTTTACTTCTAGTGTCTTCCCTTAAGGGGAGAGTTCTGAAAGCTTTGGATTTCTTGCCCTTCTTCAGCAAAAACTAAACCATCATAATTTGGGAATTGTCTGAGGGGGGTGGCAAATATTTACCTGTATCCAGCATTCCAAGGTCCCTGTGATCAGGCATCAAATCTCAAGATCTATCTATCATCTCTCATAATCTGATAAGGACAGCTTAGTTGATAAGAAGTAAGGACACCAAAGATCTTTTAGCTCATATTCCAGCTCTGTCTCCGGGAGCATGGAGTTGATTATATATATTTCAAGACTCATTTCACACAAAAGAACCCCCCCCGAAACTTCACAGATGTGCAGAATTTACAAATTAAGTCATATCAAAACACAAAAAAATCTCATTTGACTTTAGAATAGAACAAGGCCAAGTCTGAATTTTGGCTGGCCCATTATCGAAAGCTAAGTGGGAATACTTTCTCAGGGATGAATAGCCCCCACTGGAGGAGGTTTTGTCTAAATTTTGTCCATTATTGACCTTGACATGTCTAGAAACAGATTCAGAATCCAGGCAGCCTTTAGCTGAGTTTCTGTCTTTAGTCTTGGAGAGAAATTGTTAACCTATTAACTGTTGGTTTGCTAGGAACTTAAAGCTTTTCAATAAGGAAAGATGCGTATCAGAAAAGGAGTCAAAAGAGGAGTCTCAGATTTTTATCTATTTGAGACTGTTTCTCTTATTGGCTTCCCACATTTTGCTACCCTTCTTAATCTTTTCCAGCACTTCTGAGTGCCTTTTCTTGGAGGAATATTCCTTAAGTTTGTAATTTTTAGTTCTTTCCAAGGGTTTTCAGTACTGCAAAAGTTCTTGGGTTTTAGTAATCATTTCTCAGGACATGTAGTTACAATTATAACTTGTAAGTTTTGAAATTTCTCTTTAGCCACATTTCTCAAAAGCTGTTTGGGAAGGAGGTTTCTTCTACTCTTCAAAAGGAGAGATTTATATCTTCTAGTGGAGGGCATCTAACTTCGCAGTTTTTCTATAGGAAGTTACCAATCAATATATATTGGGGAATAATGCATAATTTCATCCCACACACAAGCAAAATATAACGATTTAGTTAAAAATCCAGTACTTGTAATTTACTCTCAGTGATTGAATTTGCATTTGGTGTGAAGACACATGATAGATTTTCCCCCCATGATTTTTTATGAAATTTGCATGTTTTAACCTGATATGAAATTACTTTCAATGGGCATTGTTTTAAAACTTCAAATATTTTTTACAGAATTGATTATTTCACCAATTATATTCTGATCTAAACCTTAATATTTATTACGTAGCCAACCTACAGCACATGTCAAAAGTTTTGCTGCTCATCTGCTTCTTTTAGACAAAAAGAAAAAACCTTTTGCATCATTCTAGCTGTTAAATACATTTAGTCAAATTTTTCACTGTAAATTTCACTTGTAGCTAATTATCACAGTGAATTATTTTACACTGTACGATCAGTACATATTTAAATCCTTTTGAAAATCAGATTGTGAGCCAATTGTGGCACTAAATCTCCCTTTTTTCCCCATGATCTTTTCTCCTTCCCTTCATCAGGGGCCCATCCAAGAAAAAGGGGGAAGAAAAAATATTTTTACCTTTGTTCTCTGTTGACATTTTGTAATTGTGGGATGAAATTATCTCTTTCTTGTCTTTATGATCTCTCTCCTTCCCCCCTCATGGCCATCAAGGACGGAGAGAGAAGAAATGTCTGACAATTTTGTATATGTATCCTTCATGTGTAACCAATTAAATAATCTTAGAGTTTAGGAGATCCCCAAATCCATAAAATCCATAAAGAATGTTGCTTTTTGAATTTCCCAAACAGCCTCTGTCTGTTTCTTCCATTCATTGAAAAAGGAGAGAGAGGGATTTCCCCAAAATTAAAACCTCCCAGCACAGACAAAACACATAACATAGACTCATCACGGACAGGTGACATACAGACAACATAAATGTACAACACCAAGATTAAGTCTCATCAAAGTCTTGAATTGCCAGAATCTTCGAAGGAATTAAAGCTGGTATATTGTACACCACAGAGATGAGTAGATAGAGAGGCACAGAAGGAGGAAAGAGAGAGAGAGACAGACAGACCCGGAGAGAGTCTTCGGGAGAAAGACATACGGAAAGAGTGGGAGAGAAAGAGAGTCATAGGGCAAGAGTGGGAGAGAGGGATAGAGTGTCAGAGAGATAGCGAGACAAAGACAGCAAGTGATGAGAAACATATGAGAGATAGAATCAGAGACACAGGGAGACAGAGAGACACAGAGAGGGAGAGGGACTGAGACAAATTTAGACAGAATGAGAGAGAGACAATGAAAGGGAGAGAAAATCAGAGAGAGAAAAGGAGAAACAGGCAGAGAGACAGAATCAGAGATGGAGAGGGACAGAGAGAAGGAGGAGAGAAAGAGTAAGGGGGTGTAAAAACAGGGGGAAAAGGAACTGGGCCAGAGAGAGAGAAAGGGAGAAGGGAAGGAAAGAAAAAGGGATTGAGGGAGAAAGAGACCAATAAAGCAGAGNGAGGAGAGAGACAGTGAAGTAGAGAGAGAGAGAGCAAGAATGGGTCAAGAGAAGGAAGGAGAGAAAAAGAGAATCAGAGAAAAAAGGAAGGGAGCGAGGTAGAGACATAGAAACAGAGAAAGACTGAGAAAAGAAAGAAATACAGGTAGAATAAAATAGAGACAGCGTAAAAGAGAGGCAGAGAAACCAATAGGTGAGGCAGAGGGAGAAGGATATAGATATAGAGATATAGAATAAGCTAGAAACAGCTAGAGTAAACAAGATATAGAGAAACAGGGAGAGAGACAGGCAGAGAAAAAAGGAGATAGAGAAGGAGAAAGATAGTCAGGGAGAGAAAGAGAAAGAATAGGAGGGAGAGGAATAGAGAGACAGAGACTCAGATAAGAAGACAGAGAAACCAAATGAGACCTAG
>NW_025347491.1:730-2057 GCF_016433145.1 Gracilinanus agilis | reverse complement strand
GGATTATAGAATCAGTTAAGCAATTTTTAATGATGTAAAAGACATGGGCATGTTTTTAGCATCAGGAAATAACAGGTATTATATGGATAGAAGTGAAAAGTTAGAGAAAGAAGTCATTTGGGAGACTTTTTTGCTGGAGAAGATGAAAAGGGATAGGATTAAAACTATATGTGGAGGTTCCGGGTTAAGATGGCGGCAGAGTAAAAAGCAGCGCTTAACCTCTCCTGACCAAAACACACAAAACTCCTCAAGGGGACATAAAAACAAGTCCAGACGAATGGAGGAACCCCACAACAGGGCACAGCTTGGAAGGCACGTGAAATCAGGGCATTTCCATGCTATAAAGGGGTGAAACAGCTCTCTCACTAAATCGCGGACTGAGCAACCACCCCACCCCCACCCCCTCCACACACACCACCTATAACGCCGAAGCCAGCTAAAAAGAAATAGAGCAAGTTTGGGGCACCCATCAAGTCATTGGCAGCTCCGGGGCCTGTTCTTGAGAGCAGCAAGATTTAGGACCCCAAAAAGCTAACGAACGCACACAAAATCTGAGTGCAGGAACAGGATGCCAAGAGTGGATGCAAGGCTCAGAAAACGGGCTCAGAGCACAGGCGCGGGCGGAGGTGTGGGTGGAGGCAGACACAGCCATGAGCTAAAGCTCTGAAACCCTGAGTGGGGAACCAGTACAGACAGGTATACTACTGTGGAAGCAGCACCCTGAGACTTGTAAAGAAACCTCTGGCAGAGGATCAAGCAAGGGGGTCCACCAGGGGGCTTGACCTTGGAAAAAACCAGAACTCAGACCTCAGGAGCCAAAAGACCCCGGACAGACCCTGAGCGGGAGGATAAACCTGAGAAGCTGCTGGGCTAAAGATGGCTACCAGTCTCAGGAAGTTCAGAAGAGAAAGATTAACAACAAGAAAAAGAAGTCTTTAACACTCGACAACTTTTACACAGAGAAAATCCAGACAACCGAGCAAACAGAGGAGGAGAACAAACAAGCATCTGGACCCTCCTCAAATAAGGAAAACTCCTCACAAGCTATGGAAGAGTTCAAAACTGAGATTTTGAGGAAAATGGAAGAGATCTGGCAAGAAAATAACAATTTAAAAGGTAGAATCCTGCAATTGGAAAGTGAGGCTCAGAAACCAAAAGAACTGATTAACAAATTGAACACCAGAAACGACCAGATTGAAAAGGAATACCAGAAGATTATGGCCGAAAAACAGAAGATTATAGCCGAAAACCAAAAGATCATAGCCGAAAACCGAAAGATTATAGCCGAAAACCAATCCCTAAAGGCTAGAATTGAGAAATTAGAAGC
>NW_025347491.1:0-637 GCF_016433145.1 Gracilinanus agilis | reverse complement strand
TTCAAATATCAAGGAGCACCAATCAGGATCACAAAGGATCTAGCAGCCTCCACGCTAAAAGATCACAAGGCTTGGAATACTATATTCAGAAAGGCAAGAGAGCTGGGCCTGCAACCACGGATCAACTACCCATGAAGATTGATTATATATTTCCAGGGGAAAGTATGGGCATTCAACAAAATTGAAGAATTCCAGGTATTTGCACAGAAAAGACCAGGGCTAAATGGAAAGTTTGATATCCAACCACAAAAATCGAGAGAAACATGAAAAGGTAAATAAGATACAGAGGGGAAAGAAAGAAAACTTATAATTTTTAAATTTGCTTTTTTAAGGGCCTCAGTGAGATCTAATTATCTGTATTTCTATGTAGAGAAATGTTACGTATAATTCTCTGTAGAGAACTCAATTCACTATTATAGTATTCACTATTATAGTAATCAGAAGAATAATTCACAGGGGGAGGGTGGAACACTAAATAATCTAAGATGACATTGGGGATGGGAAAGAGGGGGTGAATAGCAGGGGACACCAAGAGAAACTTGAGTGAATAAGAAAAATAGGATATTCTATTACACACAAAGAGGGCATGGGAAGGAGAGGGGACAAATACTATTATAAGAAGGAGAGGAAGAGAGCA
>NW_025347490.1:360-1493 GCF_016433145.1 Gracilinanus agilis | reverse complement strand
ATCCTGGAAACTTCATAATTATGGAACATGCCATGGGACAGTGCCTTAGAGGTCATCCATTCAACAACTGAATTACAGAAAATGATCTGATACACCTGAGACTCCATAAATATTGCATTTTGTGGAATAACAAAGCTTTTTTTTTGTTGGTTCTTGATTGAAATCTTTCTGTGACACTTTTATTGGCAAAGCCAGAATTGCAGGGAAAAGTATTATATTGACCTATAAGGTTTTCTCTGTTGGTCTAGTGGGCTCTGTTTGAAGTAGTTCCTAATTAGCCTTTAATAGTGGCAATGCTTCATGAAATGGAGAAGTATCAACACTAAAGAGAAGAGGTTGTACATGTAATACATAATAAAAAAGAAAGGACTCAAAGTTTTCAGATATGACTTGGTTTCATGATGATTTATTATTATATTATAAAGAAGGAAACACTTTTTTAAACATTTATTAATATTCATTTTTAACATGGTTACATGATTCATGCTCCTCCTTTCCCCTTCGCCCCCCGCACTCCCCCAACCCATGGCCGATGCACATTTCCACTAGTTTTGTCATGTGTCCTTGATCAAGACCTATTTCCAAATTGTTGATAGTTGCATTGGTGTGGTAGTTTCAAGTCCACACACTCAATCATGTCCACCCCGACCCATGCGTTCAAGCAGGTATTTTTCTTATATGTTTCCTCTCCTGCAGTCCTTCCTCTGAATGTGGGTAGCGTCTTTACCATAAATCCCTCAGAATTGTCCTAGGTCATTGTATGGCTGCTGGTACAGAAGTCCATTACATTCGATTTTAACATAATATATCAGTCTCTGTGTACAATGTTCTTCTGGCTCTGCTCCTTTCGCTCTGCATCTGTTCCCGGAGGTCTCTCCAGCTTTTCTGGAACTCCTCCAGTTTATTATTCCTTTTAGCACAATAGTATTCCATCACCCGCATATACCACAGTTTGTTCAGCTATTCCCCAATTGAAGGACATTCCCTCCTTTTCCAATTTGTTGCCACCACAAAAAGCACAGCTATAAATATTTTCATACAACTCTGTTTATCTATGATCTCTTTGGGGTACAAACCTCTCAATGGTATGGCTGGATCAAAGGGCAGGCAGTCTTTTATAGCCCTTTGAGCAT
>NW_025347490.1:0-277 GCF_016433145.1 Gracilinanus agilis | reverse complement strand
GGGGTACAAACCCAGCAATGGTATGGCTGGATCAAAGGGCAGGCATTCTTTTATAGCTCTTTGAGCATGATTCCAAATTACCAGCCAGAATGGCTGGATCAGTTCACAGCTCCACCAGCAATGCACTAATGTCCCAATTTTGCCACATCCCCTCCAGCATTCATTACTCTCCCCTTCTTTCATTTTAGCCAATCTGCTAGGTGTGAGGTGATACCTCAGAGTTGTTTTGTTTTGCATTTCTCTAATTATTAGAGATTTAGAACACTTTCTCATGTGC
>NW_025347489.1:414-1401 GCF_016433145.1 Gracilinanus agilis | reverse complement strand
AGAGGAAGGGAGCAGCCTGAGGCAGATGTCCATCCCGTCCTCCCTACTCGACGCCCCGTCTAGCAGAGCCAAGCCTTGAACTCTTCTCTGTCCTCCAGCCACGAGTGGGGAGGCGGCACATCTGTCCTTTAGATGGAGCGGGTCCTGGTTGGGTCCTCTTCCTCCCTTGACTTGTTGCCCATAGGCTGCTTCTAGGGCCTCCTCGGGCGGCCATGGCTTCTATCTCCTCCCCATTTCCCTAGCTCCTCCTGAACTCTCTCCACTTCCCCATCACCCTGCCTCCCTGCCTCTTTTCCTCCCTCTGCGTACCTCCCACTCTTTCTACTTCACTCTTTCCCCACCTCTCTCCCTCCCTCACCTCCCTGGATCCCTCACGTTTTTCCCTCTCTCTTTCCATTGTTCTCTTCCTTGCTGTGTCCCTCCCTCCCTCCCTTCCTCCCTCCCTACCTCCTCTCTCTCTCTCTCTCCCTATAGCCATCAATCCTCCCTCCCAACCTCTCTCCTTCCCTCCTTCCATATCTTCCTTGCTTCCCAATTCCCTTCCTCCCTCCTTGCCTTCTACACACCTTCCCTCCTTACCTCTCACTCTCCTTACCTTTTTCACTCCCTCCGTTCCCTTCATACCTTCCTCCGTCTCTTCGTCCCTTGTTTCTTTTCTACCTCCTTCCCTTTCTCCTCTCGCTAGAGCCATCTGACTTTCTTAATTTCCCTACTGACCTCCCTCTCTCTCTTCATCCCACCCTCCCTCCATACTTATTTCTCTCCTGCCTTCCGTCTCTCCATATCTTCCTACCTCCTTGTCTTTCTCATTCCCTCATTCCCTCTATTCCTATCTATCCCTCCGTCCCAAATCCCTCGACCTCTCCCTGCCTCCCTTCCTGACTCTCCCTCCCTCCCTCCCTTCTTTCCTCTTTTTCACCCCACGTCCCTACCTTCCCTTCCCTTCTTTTCTACCTACACCCTTTCCTACCTCTTTCCCTTCTTCCG
>NW_025347489.1:0-397 GCF_016433145.1 Gracilinanus agilis | reverse complement strand
AGCTCTCTCTTCCTCCCTCCCTTCCTCTCTATCCCATCCTAAATCCCCCCTTCCCGTCATGCTATCTCCTTTCCTTTCTCCTCTCCCTACATCCAGTCCATTCATCCCTCCTTCACGCCTTCCCAACCTCCAAACTACCTTCTTTTCTCCCTATCTCCTTCCCCTTCCTTTATATCTCTCCTCCCCTCCCCCTTTCTCTTCCTATCTTCTGCCACCCTCAGAGCTTCCTTCCTCATATCCCTCCATCCCTCGATCTGTTCCACATCCCCTACTTTCACCATTTTCTCCCTAGTTCCCTCTAAAAGGATTAACCCTATGTGGCTACCAACTTTGGTTCTTCCCTCTCTGTCTCCCTCCCTACCTCCTTTCATCCATCCCTTCCCCTCTCTACCTCACT
>NW_025347488.1:0-1155 GCF_016433145.1 Gracilinanus agilis | reverse complement strand
AGTTGGGGTGACCATTCTAACAAGTGGTCATCTAGTTTCTTTTTTTTGTATCAGTGAATATAGTACTGGCTATGGAAATGGAGATTATAGCTTCAAATCTCATTTCTTTTTTTTTTAAAATGAGATAGTATTTTATTTTATTTATTTTAAACCCTTGTACTTCAGTGTATTGTCTCATAGGTGGAAGATTGGTAAGGGTGGGCAATGGGGGTCAAGTGACTTGCCCAGGGTCACACAGCTGGGAAGTGGCTGAGGCCGGGTTTGAACCTAGGACCTCNGTCAAGTGACTTGCCCAGGGTCACACAGCTGGGAAGTGGCTGAGGCCGGGTTTGAACCTAGGACCTCCTGTCTCTAGGCCTGACTCTCACTCCACTGAGCTACCCAGCTGCCCCCTCAAATCTCATTTCTTACATTTGCTACCTACATGATTTGGGGTAAGTTATAACCTCCCTGGATTTCACTTTTCTCTTTTGTAAAATGAAGGTTGAACTCTATGACCCTTTAAGTCTTTTCTAGCTATACATTTGTGATCCTGTGTCTTCTAGCAAGAGAGAACCTACTACTTTCCAAGGCAACCCAATTTAAATTAAGATAGAACTAACCATTAGGAAACTTTTTCTTATATCACATCAAAATCTGTCTCTATTGCACTTCTACCTATTGCTTCTAGTTAAGCCTTCTGAGGTCAAGCAAAATATGTTTAATTCCTTTTTTGTCTAGTGAAGTTTTAAAAATGGCCAGTCAACAAGCCTTTATTAAGTGCTATTATGTGCCAGACACTCTGTTAAGTTCTAAGTATGGGAAGAAAGGCAGAAACAACACCTCTGCCTTCAACACTCAGACAATTGTATACTTCCTGTGCCTCCTCTTCTTCAGTCCTAATTGCTTCAATTTTGTGTGGCATAGTCTTTTCAGGCTCTCTTTTTCCTTTATTATACAAAATAAAACCTTTAAAAAAGGGAAATTATGTGGAAAGGGGTGAGAAGCTACTACATACATGCAACATTGACATTGCTTACAATGAAATTTGTTATATTTTTCTCCATTTATAAGACCATTTTAAAGAATCCTTACCTTCTGTCCTAATATCCATTCTAAGACAGAAGAGCAAGGGCTAGGCAGTCAGGGTTAAGTGACTAGGAAATGTCCAAGGCC
>NW_025347487.1:329-6364 GCF_016433145.1 Gracilinanus agilis | reverse complement strand
CTCCACCACTCTCCCTCCCTCTCCCTCTTTTCTGTCACTATCTCTCAGTCTCTTTGTCTATCTCCCTTTGTCTTTCTAACTCAGTCCCTCTTTGTCTTTTTCAGTTTCTATATCTCTCTATCTCTTGTTCTATATAGCTAATGGTATTTCTGTCTGTATCTATCTCTGACACTATATTTTTTCTTCCATTCATCTCTCTCTCTCTCATTCAGTCTCCCTCTGACTTTCTCTCTCCATTTTCCTGTCTCTCTCCTCTCTCCTTTCTATTTCTCTGTGCATCTTTATATTTCTCCATTTTTTCCTTCTCTCTTTGTCTCTGTCCCTGTATTTCCCTATGTCTCCATCTCTCAAATGGAAGTAAAGCATCAGATAGAGTAGAAGCATGCTAGATTTGAAGAAAGATTTCCTCCTGTCTTTTCTCTTGCTCAGTTTCCTCTCTATTTGAGTAAAGGCTTCTCTGTTGGGCTAAAAAGAGAAGATGATTGCTGAGTTCTGGTTTTAACTGCATATGTACAAACTCTTAACACCCTGGGAGCATGAGACTTCTGATTTGGAAGGGGCCATCAAAGCTCTAAGCACCTTTGTTTATGGATGGAGTAACTGAAGCTTGGGAAGAGTGGGGGGATCCATTGATAGCTGAAGTTCCAGGTGACTTGGGTCATACTGATCTTTATATCCTCAGTTTCTCTGGGTGTGATTGTGCTTCTTTTGTTTACTCTGACATTTTAAGTGAGTATTGTGTAATTAGAATTTTGAATCCCAGGAATCTCTCTCCCAGCATCCCACTTTCATTCTCATATTACGTCTTCATGTTTTGGAGATAAAATTTATGTGTGACCCTGCCCCTCTCTCTCTTTTCCCACGATCATGGCTAAGAAAGCTGGCTTTACTCTGGTTTTTACTTTTGTCCTTTTATTTTTTCTGCAAGTGATTATCAATAAATCTTATAAAATATAACACTTGGAGTTATTGGATATTAATTTAAATTTTACAGTATCAGGGTTTTCCTGGATTTGAATACTTGACACTCTGGGTGACCTTGGGCAAGTTGCTTCCCCCGCCCCAACTCCACTCATACCATAGGGGCCTGGGGCAGTCTTTTTCTTTACAAGCAGTGAAAAGCTGAGTGGAAGCTAAGTAGGCACCTTTCCCCAGCAGGTATCCCCTCTTTCTCCCTCCCCCAACCTTTTGAATGAGTGCTAAGGAGGACACTCACCAGAACAGTAATTTTATAGTTGTCAGAGCTTCTCCAAGGCAAAGTCCAACTATGGTCTTCCTCTGCCTCCAAGTTCTCTCTTGGCTGGGCCATGGTATTCCCTGAGCTTCAGGATAGCGAGGGTTGAGACCAGCTTCTGTGAGGTCACTGGCTTTGTTACCAAACATTCCCTTGTTTCTCTGACAATGGGGCCCAAACAAACATCACTCTCAGCCAGGTGAGGCTTGTCCCCCTTGGCACTGTACTTTCCAAAGAGGACATTGTTTGTTAGTGAATTAAACCCGATCCCCTCTCCCTGCCATCTCTTTGACCACAGAGAGACTCTTGTGTCCTCTTTGTCACCAGGGCTCCCCTCATTCCTGGTCTTCCAGCACAGGCTCTCCTTGAACACACTGTATGTACCCTTGCTCACACTGTACCCCCACTCCATCTCTGCCTCACCAAATCCTCCATTGAGGAACAGGTCCAAGGTCACCTCCTCCAGGAAGCTCTCACTGAACTCTACCCCTTGTCCATCAGGAATGATCCTTTCCCCTTAACTATCAAATCATAAAGTTAAATCCTCCCAGTGGAAAGGGAGCTCCAAGGCCATCTTTCCCTTGTTTTAAAGAGGAAAACACTGAGGATCCAAAAGTGGAAGAGATTTTCAGTGGGGTATGCCCAAGCAATAAGTGGAAATTCTCAAACATTCAAATGGAAGCAGCCCTTTAGAATGTCAGGTTACAAAAGGTTGAGGTCAGGCTCTGGGCCCTGCTAGGTCCCACACTGTTTCTCACCTGGCCCTTTTAGTGTCTCCTTAAGGGTAGCCCCTTAAGAAAAGATTGGGGGTGTGGGAAGCTGGGCGTGGAGAAGGAGGTTCTGGATTCAAATATGCCTTCAGCCACTTCCTAGGGAACTCAGTTATAACCCCCATCACATAGCCCTTACCACTCTTATGCCTTGGAACTGCCCCAGAGTAATGATTCTAAAAACAAAAGAAGCTTGGGGTAGAGGAATCTAGAGTAGAACATGTGAGTTCAAATTTTGCTTCTAATGGTAAATACTACCTGTGTGATACTCAACCCCTTGGTCCTTGGTTTGCTTATCACAAAGACTATTCCCTCCCCTTTCATCCACTTGGTTGCTTTGTAATGTAGTTCCCCCAGAAAGCAATGTCCCAGACTTGCTTCTTCATTGTTAGCTCCACTTGACTTTTACTTTCTCTGAATTCTCCTTGTGTCCCTTTCAGGTCAAAGAGCAGGAAAAGTCCTTCCCTTACTTGTTATTCTTGTGATGTTGAGGAAAAAGTGACTTTGGGCCTCAGAGTCTCACAATAAGAAAAGATACAGAGAAATATTCCCTTTGTATTCTCTCATAGATTTCGAGATGGACACATATATGCATCTTCTGGTTATGCCCTAATATCATTGGGTTGTAATCTAGGACATCTACTTATCCTATAAACTATGCCCAGGTATATCCTGTGTCCTTGGAACACAAACACCACTGTAGCCCCTGGAAGGTGACCAATCCCCCCATTTCTGGCTAAATTAATTCCATCACAGTCTCTTCCCCAGTCACATAGGACCTATTGTCAATGGGGCATAAAAAAACCCAGAATCCACCCCCAAGGAAGTATTTCCCACTCTTTAGCCTGTCTCCTGATCTTTCAACATTGCTCTCTAAATTAATAAATTTCTCTTTTTATCTTTAAGCTTAGTTTTGGAGCCTTGTATTCTTCCAAAGTGTATCTGCCCTGAGCTCTGGGGTTCACCTCAAATTCTTGCACAATACCTTTACTCTTCTATGACCAAGCTATTCCATCTCTTAACTCTAGTCATTTCCTCTGCTTATCTCCCAGGTGTATTATGGTCTTCCTCCTCATATCTCATTACTGGCTACTATGGTTTTAAAGTTGCAGGCAATAGGCCATCTTTGACAAGAAACCTACCCTAAATCTTCTTAAATCTAGTGCCTTCCCTCTCTAAATTAATTCTTATTCATCATGTATATAGCTTTATTTTGTTTACTTTTGGACTCAAATTTGACAGTGAGGAAACTGAGTCAAGGGATTGTCTTCAGCCTCTTTTTTCTTCTCTGTTCTTCATACATTGTCTTGCACTTAATAAATATTTATTAACTACCTGATTTGATCTGCTATGTTTTACTCCAAAGCTATTCGATTGCCTTTTGTGAATGTTTTGTATAGACCTATATGTGTATATGTTTTTCATGGCAGAGACCATTTCATGTTTGTCTTTGTATCCTAAGTACCTAGAGCATCCTCTGGAATAAGGTAGGTGTTTAAGAAATTTTTTAAAAAACAATTACTTTTGCTTGAATTTGGGCTAGATATCATGGTCTTTCAATAAAAATGGTTCAGGGCATTGACTCTTTTGAGGCATGCCTGCCCCTTGTGGCCAATCAAAATATTACAATTTTTTTTGTTTGTTTTTTTTTAAACCCTTAACTTCTGTATATTGACTTATAGGTGGAAGAGTGGTAAGGGTAGGCAATGGGGGACAAGTGACTTGCCCAGGGTCACACAGCTGGGAAGTGTCTGAGGCCAGATTTGAACCCAGGACCTCCCGTCTCTAGGCCTGGCTCTCAATCCACTGAGCTACCCAGCTGCCCCCTAATTTTAGTCCACTATCATGTATCCAGTATTACATTCTGTCCCATTCCAAACCTTCTTTTTACTAGATTTTAGTCCATGTGAAAATTCACTGATGAAAAACATAAATGAATGGAGCCAAATGGATCCTGAAATCATAAACTGAATTATATAGTGAATTTTTTAGTTAAAATAGGAATTCGTATTAAATCATCACCACTGACACATCCTCTTATGCTCTTAATCTTGTCATAAGCTATATGGTGCATGTTAAGATAAAATAAATGGAGGACAAATTGAATGGTTTGTAGTTTAAGCTCTGCTCCTACTATGTGGTATGCTCATCTAGCATTTTTGCTCATTCTTAATTGTGTTTGGTAAAGGATTATTATTGTTGTTGATGTCATTCAGTTAGTTCAGTCATGTCTGTATCTTCATGTTCCCATCTGGGGTTTCCTTTACAAAGATACTGAAGTGGTTTGACATTAGCTGGGAAAGCCCCAGCTAATTTTACAGAGGATGTAAATGAGGCAAATAGAGTTAGGTGACTTACCCAGGATCAGAAAGATAGTGTTTGAGCCTAGATATGAGTTCAGTTCTTCCTAAGTCTAGGTCTGGGATTCACCTACACTAATTCTGGAAGATTTTGCTTTAATGATTGACATTCTAGAAGAACTTTTGTTAAATTCATTATATGACTGCATTTTAGTCACTATCAACTAACATTCATAATGAGCACAATTAATCAGTATATAATAAACTTTTTTGGAAAATTTACCTATCATACCTTGATTAAGGCAGACAAAACATTACATTTAATAAAATAATTCTTTTCATTCTCTTCCTAGGGATATGTTAGTAGAAAATATTATTCCAAACATGAATTTATTTCTTTTATTATGGCGAAGAATAATGAAAGCATTGTTGCTACTGTGATTTATACATATGGTTGAAAATAGGATAATATAAATTAAATTTTAAAACATGAGTTGTTTTCAATCACCTTCTGGATTTTTGTTGATGTAGAATTAAACAATATTCCAGTCCCTACTGGATTGAATACTGAATTGAATTAAGCTGAAGCTGAAAAAATTTTCAATGTAATGAATAAATTTTGAAAAGGATATAAAAATAGTTGAACAATATATCATATATCTGGTCTAGTGACACTAAATATACCAAAAAAGAGTCTGTCAATAGAAATGCAAAATTATTGGTAAAATCATGATTGAACTCGAAACATAGGTTGGCTGTGGATGTAAGTGTTAAACAAAAATTATGGAAAACCTTCTGTGATAATCATCTGGCTAGGTGGAATTTTCAATTGAGGGTATTTTAAAATTATTGTCTAGAACTCTTTATTTCAATAATAACTTTAGAACATTGAAATAAACAATTCTAGCCTTCATTTCAATATGTATATATGCATGTACTTTAAAGTATGCATTTATAGGCATATTTTTAAAAATAGAGCTAGTTGTTAAATATTCTTACTAATATACTATTTGAGTAAGAATTTTCCATTGTTTAAGGCTATTTAAAATTATTTTAAAAATACATACATAGACTTCTGGATCACAGAGTAGAAGCAAGGGACTTCTTTGCCTCACCACCAACTAATATAAAGCACCTCAAAAGGACAAAAATTAAAATCAAATGAGTGAGGGGGCTCTACTGTAGGGTTCAGCCTTTGAAGGTAGGCAGGATTTGGTCATGTCCACTCTATAAGAGGGTAAAATTACTGCCACTAAAGCATGAGCTTCTCACCCCTCCCCCACTCCACCTATGGCACCAGAGTCAGAGCGAGTGTGGGACAATATGTAGGTTCTCAGGGGGCTAGCTGAGGACACCATAGACTTACCCCTGAGAGCAGTAACACTTGGGACCCCAGAAGGCTGAGAAATGCAGAGCTTGGGCACAGAGATAGGGCAGAGAGGGGCTGCCCACAGCAGAAGCCACAGAGACTAAAAATAACCTCAGGGCAGAAACTGCTCTATAGTTCTATACACAGAGAGCCTGCCCTCCTCACTCAGACTTCTGGCTGGGAAGGGAGGAAAAAACTAAAACACAGCAATGGCCACCAACATCCAAGAACTATAATCTACAATTACCAAAAAAATAATAAGATAAAGACTCTGACCCAGGATAACTTCTATGGAGAAAAATAGCAGACTACAGAGGAGATAGCAGAGGACAACAATCACATCCAAACTCCCCCCCCCCCCC
>NW_025347487.1:0-301 GCF_016433145.1 Gracilinanus agilis | reverse complement strand
AGAGGAGATAGCGGGGGCCACCAATCCCACCAAACTCCCCCCCCCCCCCCAAATGGAAATTGGTCACAAGCTCTCCAAGAACTCAAATTGGAGTTTAAGAACCAAGCAAGAAAGATAGAGGAACAATGGGAAAGGAAAAGGGAGAAAGAAATGCAAGTAATTCAAGTTTAAAAGACTTGGAAACTTGGAAATTTCTCCCACTTAGAAAAAGAAGCCCAGAAATCAAATGAAATAAGCAAATTGGAGTCCAGAAATGACCTACTGGAAGCCATGAAAAGCAGGATAGACCAAACTGAAAAGG
>NW_025347486.1:1519-5249 GCF_016433145.1 Gracilinanus agilis | reverse complement strand
ATCCCGCCCCCTCCCCAACCCATACCACTCCATCCCCAGCCTGTCCTGCTCCCACCTCCTCAACCTGTCCAACCCACCCCTCAGCCCCTCCTACAGACAATCCGGGCTACTGCTATTGCTGCAGGACATACATTCCCTGCCATTCAGGATAGCACAACACTATTTCCTTTACGAGAAGTACCTACTTTTAATACTGAAGGAGACCTGATATCTGTAAAACACTTTACTCCCTTCAGCCCTGATGATTTAGCTGGATTGAAAAAGAATATGCCTAGTTTTGAAAAAGAACCAGTTTTAGTTTTAAAAACATTAGAAAATATATTTGATACTTATGACCCTACTTGGCAGGACGTTGAAAATGTTTTAGGAGCAATTCTGACACATGGTGAGAAAGAGAGGATCATTAATCGGGCCAATCATAATAAAAGTAAAGACTCACCTAACTGGCCCCATACAAATCCAAAATGGAATTACAACTCTCCAACAGATATTAAAAAATTACATGATGGCAGGCAAGCATTATTAACAGGTATAAAAGCTTGTGCTGACACAGGATACATGTGGGACAAATTCGAAAGAACTAAACAGCGTGCCGATGAAACTCCGTCCCATTTTATGGACAGACTGATTGAGGTTGCAAGGCTATATATGGACCTGGACTTAACCGTAGAACGGGAATTAAAACATGTACGTAGACAATTTGTAGAAAATTCCTGCAAAGTAGTCAAAGACTATTTTAAGACTCATTGCCCAAATTGGGATAAAATGGGCCTTGAGGAATTAAGGAAGACAGCATCTTATGTTTTTAGAAGCCAAGAAGAACAGGAGGATGATACTGACTCGATAGATGTTTTAAAAGCAGAAATCAAAATGCTAAAAGCAAAACTAAAAAATAAAGGAGAGATTATAGCCCCTCTCCAAGAATCTAACAATCAGCCTGCTTTCTGTTATTTCTGTATAAAGAAGGGCCATACAATGGGGATTTGTAGGACTTTCTTGAGACTACTCAGAAATAATACCCAGCCAACAGATAACTATAGGAATAACAATAGAAACAGGAATAGCAACAATAATGATGATGATTCCAGGAATAGCAATTTTAGGCATGATAGAAATGCTAAAAATAAACCTCGGGATGATGATAGCTCATACCAAATGACCCCACAACAGTATATCTCAAGTGGAGCTCGCCCCCGAACTAATCAGGGTGCTAATGCCCCTCAGGGGGGTGCCCATGGAGCCCAAGCATCTTTATGAAGGTGCGTGGGGGGAGGGACGGCTTTGGAATCAGAAAGGGAAACCTTTGACTTTCCCGATCAGGATGTTCTAATGCCTATTATCCCTATACATTCCCCCCCAAATAGTAAGGAACCTTATGTAACCCTAAAAGTGGGTAATTCATGTTATGATTGTTTATTAGATACTGGGGCTTCAAGATCAGTACTGGTGAGCAAACCAGATGTAAACTGTAATTCTATTGGATCTCTAAACGTAGTAGGGGTATCAGGGACATCTCAAAAGGTCCCAGAACTTTCTCCTCGTATGGTAAGCCTTGGACCTTTATCAATAGAACACTCCTTTCTTTTAATGCCTGGATCCCCCACAAATTTACTGGGAAGGGATCTATTATGTAAACTTAAAGCCACAATAATTTGTAATCCAGATGGTTCTATGTCACTGGAATTGCCAGAGGACTCTTTAAACCTACTCCCTGTACTTCTTCCAGAAGAGCAGGAAGTAAAAGAGCCTCCCATTCTTAAAATCCCAGATGATATTCCAGAGTCTCTATGGGCTACATCTTCTACTGATGTAGGCCTACTTAAATCAGCTGTACCTGTTCAGATTAGAACAAAAGGAGGACCAGCTCCCTCCATTCCTCAGTACCCCTTATCAAAAGAAGCCATTGAGGGAATTACCCCAGTGATAAATTCACTAATTGAGCAAGGAATATAAACAATCATGTTATAAAGAGACACCAAGTGGTTTCAAACCCAAACACAATTATTTCTTCTATTCCCAGCACAGCCACTTACTTTACGGTCGTGGACCTGTGCTCAGCCTTTTTCTCAATTCCCATTCATGAGAATTCCAGACATATATTTGCCTTTACCTGGAATAATTCTCAGTGGTCCTGGGGGCGTCTTCCCCAAGGTTACTGTGAGAGCCCGTGTATTTTTGCACAGATTTTGAGCCAAGATACAGAAAATATAATATTTAAAAATAGTAAATTGATTAAATATGTAGATGACTTGCTCCTGGCTTCACCTGATGCTGAAACATGCCAGGAAGATAGTAAACATCTTCTTTTAGAGTTACATAAAAGAGGACATAAGATAGCAAAAGAAAAAGTGCAGTGGTGTCTCCCCAGAGTGGAATATTTGGGGTTCATCTTGACAGCTGGTGCACGACATATATCCCCTAAGCGCATTGAAAATATTCAAAAATTGAGCAATCCTACCACTAAAAAACACTTAAGAGCAATCCTAGGAGCAACAGGTTTCTGCAGACAATGGATCCCTTGCTATGGGGAAATTACAAAACCCCTTATAGCATTAACAAAAGATTCAGTCCCTGAACCACTTAAATTAGAGCCAGAACACAAGTTAGCTCTATCGAATTTAAAACAAGCTATTCTGTCTGCTCCTGCTCTAGGCATCCCAGATTATAACAAACCATTTACTTTATATGTACATGAGCGTAGAGGAGTAGCTTCAGGTGTTTTAACCCAAACTTTGGGACCATACCAGCGTCCAATTGCTTATTATTCAGCTCAGCTAGACCCTATAGCTGCAGGTGCACCACCATGCCTTAGAGGTGTAGCTGCCACAGCTCTGTTAGTGACAAAAACTGTTGATCTAGTATTGGGATGCCCATTAACAATTATGTGCCCACATGAAGTGGAAGCATTACTGCTAAGACATAGAACACAGGCATTTTCTGATCAGAGAATTACAAGGTATGAAATAACCTTGCTAAATAATGAAAATATTACTTTAAAACGTTGTACAACCCTTAACCCAGCCACCTTACTTCCAGATTTACCAGTTTCAGAAGAACCTTTACATAATTGTGAAACACTAGTGTCCATGGCTGAAAAGCCTCGAGACGATCTCCTGGACACTCCTTTAGAGAATCCTGATCTAGTTTTATTTACTGATGGCTCTTCATTTATGAGGGATGGCATACGCTACACTGGAGCTGCTGTAGTTACAGAATTTAACACTGTATGGTCAGCTTCACTGCCCTCAAATCTAAGTGCTCAAGCCGCAGAACTCATGGCTCTAAAACATGCATGTATAATTGCCAAAGATAAAAAGGCTACAATTTATACGGATTCTCGATATGCATTTGGAATATGTCATGCAGTGGGTATGTTATGGCTCCAGAGAGGATTTTTAACCTCAGCTGGAAAATCTATAGCTAATGCAAAAATTATTAATGAAGTTCTTTCTGCTCTCCAACTACCAAAAGCCCTAGCTGTAGTTCACTGCTCTGCTCATACAGGTGGCACTGACCCTGTCTCTAAGGGAAATAATCGGGCAGATATTGCTGCAAAGCTAGCAGCAATAGAAGGGCCTGAACTAATTTTAACATTAACAACCACTGATGACTTAAATTTATCACTTTCCTATGATGAGAAGGAAATAACAAAATGGAAGCAGAAATTTAAAGCCAGACAGATAAATGGAGTATGGGTGTCCTCTGAAGGAAAACCCCTGCTCCCTAGACA
>NW_025347486.1:0-1429 GCF_016433145.1 Gracilinanus agilis | reverse complement strand
ACTCTGTTAAGAGAGTATGGATAGCTCCTGGCATAACCACTATAGCCTCTAAAGTGAGTGCAGCTTGCCCTACTTGCCAAGCATATAACCAACACGCTTTTCGTGGCAAGGCTTTTGGTGGGCGTCCATTAGCTTACACACCTTTTGAGCACCTACAAATTGATTTCATAACAATGCCAAAGGCTGGACAATATAAATTCTGTCTGGTCATAGTGGATCAACTGACCAGGTGGCCGGAAGCATTTCCTACTGCCCGAGCCACGTCAGCCTTTGTTGCCAAGGTGCTTTTAAAAGAAATCATTCCTCGTTTTGGTCTGCCTGCACGTATTGACTCGGACAGAGGGAGTCACTTTACTGATTCAGTTTTATCTGAAATATATTCATGCCTGGGGATAACTCCAAAATTCCATGTACCATATCACCCCCAGAGCTCAGGCCAAGTTGAACGGATGAACAGAGAACTTAAAACCATGATTGGCAAATTATGTACTGAGACACATCTAAAATGGCCTGAAATTCTCCCTCTAGCTCTATTTTATCTTAGAAGCAGACCTAGGGGAGATCTACACATCTCACCATATAAGATGCTTTTTGGACATCCTCCTATACAGGCTAAACCTTTTTCTCCTGCATATACATCACTATTAGGAGGAGATACTTCTATTGCTTCCTATATACAGGAATTGCAACACAGACTACGTGAACTCCATGAATCTGGAACTGCAGTACAAGCAGGACCAATAGACTTTTCACTTCACGACCTGAATCCAGGAGACAAAGTGTATATAAAGAACTTCCAGCGCACTGGGGCAACCCAGCCTTCGTGGGATGGCCCGTTTGAAATTTTAATAACCACCCCAACAGCTATAAAGATCGGAGAAAAGGACTCTTGGATTCATTGTTCACATGTAAAGAGGGCATCTTCTATTGAACCTAATTGACTGTTTCCTGTTACCTGCATTGGTTATAACAGTTCATAGACTCATGGATGCTAATTGGAATCATTGGTTTGTCTTGATTCTTTCCCTGATTTTATTTTAATTTTCTTATTGATTTACCTAATATCTTTTAATAGAATAATTGATATTTTTTTGTCTTTTTTCTCATTTCTTGTACTTGAGTACATATAATCACTTAATTTTTTTTTCATTATTTTTTGCAATGCTATAATTTTAATATATATATATAATTGCTGTAATATTAATGCTTACTCACAAGGTTTAGACTCCAAGAACTTGCCATACATTGTTAAATGTTATGGGACTGTGATTAATGCTTCTGTCTAATTCCAGGAGAAGGGAACACATGAGCCATTAATGGTGCTAAGGAAAGCACCAGGTCATGAAGACCGACCGACAAATCCAATGGGATTTCTGAGAACATCTGCACAGTGCCGAGGAGCACGAGGTTAAAGAGATCATACATATAC
>NW_025347485.1:0-3077 GCF_016433145.1 Gracilinanus agilis | reverse complement strand
ATATATATGTGTGTGTGTGTATATGTGTATGTATATATATATATATATATATATATACACACACATATGCCTCAGTGGGAGGTACAAAATCTAATACTACATTATAGACATGACTACTGCAGATGGGAGCCAACTGGAGGGCCCTTGAAACAGTAATTAACCCAGATAATGCCTGCTTTAGAGCCATTACTCATACTCTGTTGGCAGGTTGGCACTTTTTCATAAAATTGACAAAAATCCCAAGTTTCCACTACCTAGAAGTAATACTGTACTGTTTGATGACTTATAGTATTTGGCCCTCTCAGCCCCCCAAAGTTCCCGTTGTTATGTAGGTATTTTTGCTGATTAGCCATATAGTCAGTCAATTAGGGTTGATTCCATGCAAGTCCATTATGAAACAATTCAGAGGCAATCCCAAAGAAAATTACCAATGATCCAAGTATTCGTGGGCCCATTTTTTTGCTCTGCAGGGAAAACCATGGGTTACACAGTAATACATTTATCTAGTGGTACATCTAAGGAGATCCTGAAGATCTATCTCATCACCAAACACGTCACACAATTTGGCCACATTTCCCCATCAGTTACGAACTAACCATCCACACCTTTTACCATGTTTCACATTGAATTTATGTCCAAAAATACTGCAGTGGAAAATTATACTGTCCATCTCACCACACACCTATAAAATATCATCCAAACATTAGCTAATCATGACTGTCTCCTAATATAAAACCCAGAATATTCTTTAATCTGCTGTTCAGATTATAGTTACAGATTACAACTGCTGTTGAGTTACAGCCAGATAAAAATGTGATTTTCAATCTGATCTTGCATATTGGGGATGAGAAGTTAAGTAAGGCATATTCAGAATGGTATTCTTCTGGAGGTAGGGAGGGACACACAGGCCTCCGCGTTGTAAGAAAACCGTCCTGGTGGTCTTGCTAGGATTCAGGTTTTCCACCCATCAGCTCTGTGCTCAGCAAGGCCATTGTGTAGACTTTTATATTCAACACAGACAACTGTAATCCGACATTACTGTGGACTACTGAATAGAGACTTCTCAAAATTCAATCTCTACAAACACCACATCAGAGTGCCAGGGGCAGTTTCCCAAGGAAACTTAGGTGTTAGCTTTCCCTGGTCACGTGTAGAAGAAAGATTCATCTCTGATTTCCGGATATTTTCATCTCTCCTTGACATACGACAGGTAGGAGGCAAAGAAATCTCCCACCTGATTTTGCCACCCCTGGTGGCTATATTTAAAGGCTCTGCCAATGGCAGCGGTAGCAGCAGCGACAATATCCTAAAGTCTGACAGACGAGTTGAGGCTTAGCAGCCAACTCATACCTGACCAGTCCTTTTTCAAAAACAGCTTAGTGAACAGCTCAACATAGAGAGCAAACCACTCTCTTATCCAGAGGGGATGATGCTTTGGGTTTCTCTATTAAGGATTTGTACTGGTTTATCATTTGCAATGTGCTAACTGGAGTTATCTGTAATGTGTCTTAGTTATGGAGACATTCTAGGGTTGGCCATGTTGATGTGTTAAGTATAGCTCAAATGTTTGGGAGGGAATAAAGCCCAAGGCCCTTCAGGTGATGGTGGAGAGAAGTCAGATGTCTCTCTTTAGACATGTTTTCCTGTCACTTCTCTAACAGCAAGGGAATGAATGGCTCTAGAGTAACATCATGGAATCTACTTCAGCTGGAAGGCATATTTAGGAAAGCCAAGTACTTTGTAAGCTCCATCAGTGCTAACAGAAACCACAATCCTCTTCTCTATGAGTACCACCCAGTCACAGTCCAATACCCTCTTTGGTAATCCAAAATGCCCAAAGTGGCAGTGTGAAAAGTTTCTGTTTGGCTGTAGGCTTGGATTTGTTTTGGATACTTTTAATTAGCTACACACTTCATTAGTGACATTGTCATTTTACTGTCTTGGTGTGGTAGGTAGGATTATTTTGAAAATCATTTTCTAGTGCAATGCTAAGGATAGAATTTCACCGTTAAGTATGTTGTTAGCCAGCCTGTAGACTGTTAATCGCTAAACCATTTGATTGAGAAAACCGTGGTCTTTTTTCTGATTGGATGACACCATTGCAATGGTAGAATGGTTGTTGCTAGTGGGAAATGATTCAAGCTGGAGGTCCCCTTTTTCCATCAGAATAAAATGATGTGCACCCTCCATTAGTAAGAAAGTGGCTAAATTAGAGCTTTTAGTGAAATTGTGTTTTGATCATACTTTGGGACATTCTATCACAGAACCACATTTCATTCATTCACACTATCTTAACTGCTTTGAAAAGATTTTTGATCATCTTTCCTGCCACGAATTTCTGATGTTTTATTAAAATTCCCCTTCTGGAGATGGTGTTGGAAAGCAATTTAAAAAATCATGAATGGAGTTCCCAGGGACCTAGTTACCAAATAACCAACTTCTTAACAGACATGGGGACTCTATGACCTTAAATCAGTTGTTTGCCCCTCTCTGGGTCTGGTCCTTTTCATCATCTCCGAAACGACAAAGGGAGTTGGATCGGATGGTTCTCTCTCTAGGACCCTTCCCACCTCTATGTTTCTGGGTGAAGGAGCTGGACAAGATAGCCATTCATCTCTAGCATTTGATGACCCTCTGCTTCAATCGGTGGGTTGTTTCCATTTATATATCTATACATACACACAAAACAATCTTTTACATTTAATTATAACAAAGTTAAACCAGTTGCTTGATGGAAGGCAGCCCAAACAACTGGCTGAATGACAGATTTTTTTTTCTTTTTGCACTTCAACTGATACTACCTTAACACAGCCTTATTTGCATACTTAATATCAATTCATTTTCATTGGGATTAGCAATAGAAATAGCATCTGCATATTTGACATCCACCAACAGGTAGGTGAATAGATTAGCTAGTGTCAGATATTAGTTCTTTTAGGGTAAAGAAAGAGAGCTGTCCACCTCCCTTTCCGTTTTCCACCTCATAAACATGGAGGCCCTCTTAAAATACCATCACGTTTTTCTCAGTAATCAGACAAGTAACCGAAGATTGCATTTTATGTATATGAGGGGAATGG
>NW_025347484.1:1067-3729 GCF_016433145.1 Gracilinanus agilis | reverse complement strand
TATATATATATATATATATATACACACACACTCAGTTGGGTATAGATCAGTTGGGTATAGATATCTGTCTTAACTAATAAGGAGATAGGAAGGGAAAGGGATAAGATATATGGAAGAAAGGAATATAATAAGGAGGAGGACAAATTGAGGGAGGCAGTGGTTAGAAGCAAGAAAGACTTTTAAGGAATGACAGGATAAAAAGAGAAAGAAAGATAAACAGAAGAAAATGGGATGGAGGAAAATGCATAGTGATCATAATTATAAAGGTGATTGGTATAGCTAACCCACAGAACAGAAGCAGATAGCAGAATGAACTGGAAACCTGGAAACCGGAATCCGACAATATGTATATCGATTGCAATAGACACACTTGGGACTAAAATACAGAGAGTTGAAATGAAATGCTGGAATATAGTTTATTATGCTTCAGCTGAAGAAAAGAGGGCAGAGGTGACAATTGTTATCTCAGACAATGTAAAAGCAAAAATAGATTTAATTTAAAGATATAATCAGGGAAACTACCTTTTGCTTAAAGGTACCCTAGACAATAAAGTAATATCAAAAAAACCTGAAAAGTTTGATAAAGGCCTCATTTCTCAACTATGTAGGAAATTGAGTCAAATTTTTAAAAAAATATGGGTCATTCCCCAACTGATAAATGGTAAAAGGATATGAACAGGCAGTTTTTAGAAAAAGAAATCAAAGCTACCTAGAGTCATATGAAAAAATGTTCTAAGTCACTACTGATAAAAGGGAAATGTAAACAACTCTGAGTTACCACCTCACATCTATCAGAAATGACAAATGCTAGAGGGGATGAGGGAAAATAGGTGCAATAATGAATTATTGGTGAATAGGTGAAATAGTGAACTGGTCCAACCATTTTGGAGAAAAATCTGAAAGTATGCCCATAGGGGTATACTGTGCCTACCTTTGGATCTGGTGATACCACTCCTAGGTCTGTAGCTCAGTAAGATCAAAGAAAAAGGAAAATTACTTATATATGCAAAAATACTTAAAGCCACTCATTTTGTGGCGGTAAAGAGTTGAAAAGTGAAGAGATGTTCACCAACTGGAGAATGGCTGAAGAAGTTATGGCATCTGTTTGTGATGGAATAATATTGTACTATTAAAAATGATGATGGGGGTGGTTTCAGAAAAACAAACAAAACATGTCAAGACCTATGTGAACTAATGCAAAATGAAGTGAAAAGGACCAGCAGGTTTTTTTGCATAGTGACAGCAATATTGTAATGATGATCATCTGTGGAAAAACTTGGCTTCTCTGATGAGTACAGTGATCCAAGACAATTTCAAAGGACTCAAGATGAAAAAATACTATCCACCTCCAGAGAGAGAACTAATGAGCTCTCAGTGAAAACTGAAGTATAATTTTTTCACTTTATTTTTATTTTTAAAGTTTTTGCAATATGGCTAATGTGGAAATATGTTTTGCATGATTTCACACATATAACTGATATTACATTGTTTGCCTTCTCCATGGGTGAGGGAGGGGTGCAAGGGAAAGAGAATCTGGAATTCCAAATATAAAAAGAAAAGAATGTTAGAAATAATAAATTAAGGAAAAAATATGGGAGGTGGAATTGGTAGGAACAATGTATACATCTCATTGTAGCATTAACGTGGAATCATGTAGGGGTAAATAACTGATTAGATAATTATATGGCAAGATTCTCTCTGTTCAATTACTGTGCAAGAGAAATGATGGCTAGGAGGAAATCAGAGAAATATGGGGAGCTTTTAGAAGTGATGCAGAATCAGGAGAATAACATCCACAATGACTATACTTCTGAAAATGAAAGAATCATTGAAAGGGAGCTGAGCTCTGAGTAACAGAAAAAGGAATGAAGGTTCTGGAAAAGAGATAACAAAACACATTAAAATTAAAGAAGAGGGTTCCGGGTTAAGATGGCGGCAGAGTAAAAAGCAGCTCTTAACCTCTCCTGACCGAAACACACAAGACTCCTCAAGGGGACATAAAAACAAGTCCAGATGAACGGAGGAACCCCACAACAGGGTGCAGTGTGGAAGGTACGTGGAATCGGGACATTTCCATGCTATAAAGGGGTGAAACAGCTCTCACTAAATCGCAGGCTGAGCAACCACCCCACCCCCACCCCTACCACATAAACCACCTATAGCGCCAAAGCCAGTTAAAAAGAAATAGAGCAAGTTTGGGGCACCCATTGAGTCATTGACAGCTCCAGGGCCTGTTTCTGAGAGCAGCAAGATTTGGGACCCCAAAAAGCCAAAGAACGCACGCAAACTCTGAGCGCGGGAGCAGCAGAGGCGTGGGAGGAGGCAGACACAGCCACGAGCTAAAGCTCTGAAACCCTGAGTGGGGAACCAGTGCTGACGGGTATACGACTGTGGAAGCAGCACCCTGAGACTTGTAAAGGAACCTCCAGCAGAGGATCAAGCAAGGGGGTCCACCAGGGGGCTTGACCTTGGAAAAAACCAGAACTCAGACCTCAGGAGCCAAAAGACCACGGACAGACCCCGAGCGCGAGGATAAAGCTGAGAAGCTGCTGGGCTAATGAAGGCTACCCAGACTCAGGAAGTTCAGAAGAGAAAGATTAACAACAAGAAAAAGAAGTCTTTAACACTTGACAACTTTTACACAGAGAAAATCCAGACAACC
>NW_025347484.1:0-988 GCF_016433145.1 Gracilinanus agilis | reverse complement strand
CAAAACTGAGATTTTGAGGAAAATGGAAGAGATCTGGCAAGAAAATAACAGTTTAAAAGGTAGAATCTTGCAATTGGAAAGTGAGACTCAGAAATCAAATGAACTGATAAGCAAATTGAACCAGATTGAAAAAGAAAACCAAAAGATCATAGCTGAAAACCAGTCCCTAAAGGCTAGAATTGAGCAATTAGAAGCTAATGATCTCTCAAAACAACAAGAACAAATAAAACAAAGTCAAAAGACTGAAAAAATAGAAGGAAATATGAAATATCTCAATGAGAGAGTGACAGACCAAGAAAACCGGTCTAGAAGAGACAATTTGAGAATAATTGGTCTTCCAGAAAAACCAGAAATTAATAGAAACCTGGACTCCATACTAAAAGAAATTATTCAGCAAAATTGCCCTGAAGTCCTACAACAAGAGGGCAATATAGACATTGAAAGGTTTCATAGAACACCCACTACATTCGACCCAGATAAGAAAACGGCCAGAAATATAATTGCCAATTCAAGAGCTTTCAAGCAAAAGAAAAAAAATCTTACAATAAGCCAGAAAGAGACAATTCAAATATCAAGGAACACCAATCAGGATCACACAGGATCTGGCAGCCTCCACGCTAAAAGACCGTAAGGCCTGGAATACAATATTCAGAAAGGCAAGAGAGCTGGGCCTGCAACCACGGATCAACTACCCATCAAAATTGACTATATATTTCCAGGGGAAAGTGTGGGCATTCAGCAAAATTGAAGAATTCCAAGTATTTGCACAGAAAAGACCAGGGATAAATGGAAAGTTTGATATCCAACCACAAAAATCGAGAGAAACATGAAAAGGTAAATAAGAAACAGAGGGGAAAGAAAGAAAACTTATAATTTTTAAATTTGCCTTTTTAAGGGCCTCAGTAAGATCTAATTATCTGTATTCCTATGTAGAGAAATGGTATGTATAATTCTCTGTAGTGAACTCTATTCACTATTATAGTATTCA
>NW_025347483.1:0-5172 GCF_016433145.1 Gracilinanus agilis | reverse complement strand
TCGCTCCCTCTCTCCCTCCCTCCCCCCCTCTCTCCATCTCTCCCTTTATCTTTCTCTGGCTTGCTCCCTTTTTATCTCTCCCCTTTCTCTATGTCTCCCTCTCGGTGTCTCTCTCCCTTTTTCTTTCTGCCTCTGTCTCTGTGTCTCTGGCTCTGTGTCTCTTGGTTACTCACATCTCCCAAGAAAGCTGCTAAGCATTTTCATTCTCCAGACCCCTAAGCCAGGGCCCAGGGCAGTGGGGCAGGGGAAGAGCTGGGTCTTTTAACCCCGGGGCAGCCTCTGTCCTCCTGGGTCTCAGTCACCACTCCCAGCTTTTGTGTTCTCTTCTGCAAAATGGAGTCACCCCCACCAAGCTTGCTCCTCTGCTCCCTGTGCACAACCCTGCAGTGCGAAGCTCCAGGTCAGAGCTGGCATAGCCCTCAGAGAGCATGGCCTGCGGCCATCTCGCTTCCCAGAGGAGGAAGTGAAGGAGATCCTGCCACAGATTACCCACAATTCCCATCCCCAAGGGCTTCTTGGCTGCACAGCACCTATGGGATCTCGGACCGGTCACTTTGCCCTTGGACCTCTCTTTTCTCCCATGGCAAGCAGGAGGGGTGGCCCCGAGCAAGCAGGGGTTTCCTTTGGTGGCTGCTGGGGGCAGCTCCAAGGGCGGGAAACGGAGGCCCCAGGCTCTGGGATGGCAGCCCCAATCACCTGCTATGTCCCCCGAAGCCGGGGGATGGCTAGACACCAGAGGAGACAGGCGGACGAAGAAGCCACCCGAGGCCAGAATGGGCCTTTGTCCCACGAGGTGCTCCAGAACCGAGCCTGGTGCCCTTGACCCCAGCCCTGAGATTCTGAGGCCTCGGGAGCCATCGGGAGTGCCAGCACCCTCAGAGTCCCCCGGATCCTGTATCAGGGCCCAGCAAGGGCTGCCGGGGCAGCCTCTGCATCCATCTCTGGGCAGCCGCTCCCCCTGCTCTGGTCCTTTGTTGCTGTCACCTGTAGACTTCTGGGTCACTAAAGCTCAGTGCCTGCTTCTTGTTCTCTCTCCCCAGGATCAAGTATCCTCTCTCTGGAGAAGACGAGCAAACCCTGCTCATGCTCGTGTGCTCTTCCCTCCTGGCTGCTCCTAGGCCTACCCAAGCGGAACATGTTATCTCCCCTACTCTGTGCCCTCCCGAAGTCCTTTTCCCCTTCCGAATTCCCTCATTCTGATGAAGGCACCCCCGGACTGTTGGCAGCTGAAGTTCACGGCATCTTCCCTTTCCCTCACTTCCCGTCAGCGATCGAGTTCTTTTTATGCTACTCCACAAGCTACCTCCCAGCCATCCATCCTCTCCATTGCCATGGCCGCCATCCTGATTCAGGCCCGTAGCGCCTCTCACCAAGAATACTGTAACAGCCTCTCTGCGTCCATTCTCTCCCTGCCTCTAATCCATACCCTATGTAGCCGACAAAATGACCTTCCTATGCCTCGATGCTGGTCCTATCAGAGTCCTGCTTAAAATCCTGCTGTGGCTCCCTAGTGCCTCTAGGAGAAGGTGCTAATTCAAGAGTTTCTACAATTTGGCTCCAACTGACCTTTATAGCCTTGGTTCACTTTCTCTTTTGTGGATTCCATACCTCAGTGAAATCAAATCACTGGATGCTCCCTGAGAGCCAGAGAGCCGGAATTCAAATTCAGCCCTAGGTAATTACTAGTTCTGTGGCTCTGGGCAAGTCAGATGGCCTCTGTTGGCCTCAGTTTCCTCATCCGTAAAATAAGGATCATAACAGTACCTCCCTCACAGGGTTATTGCGAGGATCCAATGAGATGATATTTGTTCAAAAAAAAGGAAAGGAAAAAGTGCTTCGTCCACAGGAAGCCGTCCGTCAATGCTTATCCCAGCCCTTCGGGGGCCGAAACCCAGAGAGTGACTGCGTGTGTCCCAAGGATTAGGAGAGCAGAAAAGCAGGAGGCCCATCAGTCTAAGGAGCAGCAGAGGGGCCCTGATGGTGGGGAACCTTGGCGGCCCCTCGGCCCTTCAGTCCCTCCCCCACCCCCGGTAGCAAGTCCTGGGTGATGGCCGACGCTCTAGGGAGTGTCGAGACAATGTCACCAGTGACCTTAGAGCAGCTGGGCTTGGGGCACGGAGCGGCAGGGCCCGAGCGGACAGCCACCAGATTTCAAGGAATGGGAGAAACGGCGAAGGGGTGAGCACAGTCAGTGCCTCAACCCACCTCCTTGCCCGTTTAGCTGCCCAGACCTTCATGAGGTTGCTCAGGCGTCCGGACTGGCCTGGGGTTCCCCCTTGTGCCTTCACGGGCTCCTGCGGGGGCAGGAAAGAGCAGGGGGCCATCAAGGCACAGGTTCTCTGGACCTTGGAATGACAGTTCCTCCTAAAAGGCCAAGGAGGTAGCTCTCTGCCAAGCTTGGGCGACCTAAGGAGCAATGAGAAATACAAGCATTCTGGAGAGCCATAGAGGCCGCAAAGCCACGCCTACCCCAGGACCCAGCAATACCGCTGCTGGGTCGGTATCCCGAAGAGAGCAGAGACGGGGGCGGGGAAGGAGGGACTGCCTGTGCCAAAACATTTTAGCAGCTCTCTGTGGGGCGGCAAAGAATTGGACACCGAGGGGTGCCCATCCCTTGGGGAATGTGGTACACGGTCGTAACGGAATGTTATTGGGTGTAAGAAAGGAGGAACAGGAGGAGTTCAGAAAAGCCTGCAAAGACTTACATGAACTGATACAAAGGAACGCTGAGAAAGCCTTGCCACCCCCCAGCCTCCTTCCTCTGAATCAGAACTCTGGGCCAGATATATTAGGATGCCAGTTTCCAGGCCCTGCTCCACTGCCAAATTAACTAAGTCACCCAAAGCAAGTCCCTTGCCTCTGGGCTTCCATTTTCTGCCTTGGTTGAACAGGCTGAACTAGAGGCTCTCTGACCTATCTATGTGGCCCTGGGCAAGTGCCTTCCCACTCTGTGCCTCAGTTTCCTTATCTTTAAAATGATCAGATCGGGTCTTTTGCAGCAACGTCCCCCTGAGGTCAATAATGTCGCCATTCCTTGGACTTATGCCCCATTCTGGATTTTCCTTTCAAACAAGACCTCCACCCTAGCCAGGCAGAGGATGACATTCAGTCCAGGCCCTCCTGAAGGGCCTGCACGTGGGGAGGGGGTGGCACCAGGAAGGGTGAGGATGAGGCTACACATTCCAAGTGGAGGCCTCCATCCTTTGGGTCTAGAAGGGGCTCCACGTGTGCCTGGCTTCTCCTCTTCTGAGGCTTAAGCGCTCAACTGAAAGGTGGGAAGACCGTAGAGCCCGAGTCCTGGGCTTAGAGTCCTCAGCATTCCGAGCCGGAATGTTCCTTAGTGGGCATTTAGCCCGATCTCCTTGTTTTACAGCTGGAGAAACTGAGGCTTTGAGAGGGGTTTTGTCAATGAGAAGCAGCAGGGCTGATCTGCAAAGCCCTCCTGTTTGGACTCCCTGGCTGGGTCTGGCTTCATGACTAGGCCTGTGAGGGCCCCTTCTCTGGGCCTCAGTTTCTTCTTTGGTCAAATGTGGGAGCTCCAGGGTCTCTTCCAGCCCTCACATTTTCTGTGAGAGCAAAGAAAAATCCCTTGAAGAAACTGGCAGCTCCACAGCCGAGCCTCCCTTGGCACTCGGGCTGCTTGCCCTCTGCCTCCCCGGGCTGGGGGTGGAGTCTGCAGCGCCACTCTCCTTCTGTGAGGGTGCGGGGAGCATTCTTCTGCTGAGAAGACGTCATCCCAGGGAGGAGAAGGGCAACCTGGGCTGGGCCCCTCTGGCCAGTCAGCCAACAAGCATTCCCCGAGCGCCTGCTGTGGCACACCTCCTGCCCTCACGGGACGGCAGGCCTCCAGCACCCAGCTCCTTCGGGCCTGCAGGCTCTGTCGCTCCCCGGCCAGGGCTGAAACGATGAGAGCCCCTGAGAGGACCTCCGGGGCCCAGGGCCTTCATCTCCGGGGGGGCCCCAGGGGAGTCCGAGGCCAAGCAGGGCCTGGAGCCTGGCCCTGGGGCAGCCTCTCCGTCCACCCGCCCACCCGGAACACTGACTACTAGCCTGCAGGAGGCCCTCGAAGCCTCCCAGCTGGAACCCTCTCGTTTTCCAGAGGAAACTCACGAAGCCCCGAGACAGGAAGGTCTCTACCAAGCTGGGCCGTGAAGTTCCTTCTTTTAGGCGGCCCCACCAAGGCTGCTGGGGGAGCCGGGCTCAGAGCAAGGACTCTTGGCCCGTAACCGAGGCTCGGAGAAGGAAAGCGGTGAAGGCCACGTGGCGCCACGGGCTGGAGGCAGACCCCAGTTCCCTTGGGGGCCTCCATTTCCCCCTGTGTAAAACGAAGGAGCTGCCCACCCCGGCTGGAAGAAGGAAGCCAGGAAGGAGAGGGGCGGAGGAGAGCCAAGCCTGGCCCTCCGGAACCCCGGGCAGCGCCCCACGCCCCAGCGCCACGACTCTCGGGAAGGCGGCAGGAGCGGGAGACGAGGCCTGCGCCATGTCCCAACGGGGAGAGAGCGGCCCGGGCGGGTGGGGGCTTCCCATCGGATCCTGGAGGCAGGAGGGGAGCTCCCGGNGGCTTCCCATCGGATCCTGGAGGCAGGAGGGGAGCTCCCGGAGCTTAATGGGGGGGGGCGGCATGGCCAGACCAGCTTCTGGGGGCTCAGCACCGAGCTAAGGGGAAGCCCCGTTGGGAGCCTGGCCCAGAGGGACAGAGAGCGGGGGAGGCCTGCTGAGCAGAGGGAGCTCAGGCAGAGATCCGAGCGGCCATTTCACCCCTGAGCATTTCGGGGGCCACTCGACCAACAAGTCTGCAGAGGACGAAATCAGGGGAGCCTGGGAGGAACAAGCAGGGGGCCGGCAGCGCTCATGCCAACGAGGATGCTGCCTGGCTGGCGCGCAGAAGGGTGGCGGTGAACGAGGGAGCTCCGCTTGGCTCGGCTCGGCTCGGCTCGGCTCGGCTCGTGGCGCCTCCTTCCCGCTCTGGTCCCTGCCGGTTCGGTTCCGCCTTTCCTCTCTTTTCGAGATCTTCCCCAGATCCTCCCTCTCTCAGAGGTTTGCTTAAGGTCAGACTGACTTCCTCACCTCCTGGGTCTCCGTCCCCCCCTCCAGAAAACGAGGGCCTGGTCTCAGTGGCCCGCAAGCCCGCCGGCCGCCTGGCTCTCGGGCCCAGGGCACAGAGCGCGAGCT
>NW_025347482.1:0-2372 GCF_016433145.1 Gracilinanus agilis | reverse complement strand
TATATTTATTTATATTATTGAATTTATTTCAACAAATAATTATTTATTTTTAAATTGCTTAAATTGTTTTCATTAGTTAATGATAATTAATAATCCTAGTTGCTTTATGTTAATAATCATTACTAATTATTAATTAATTCTTTTATGAGCAATAATAATAATATATTAATAAATTGAAGCCATTTGCCATTGGTTTCCTTCTTGTCTTTTATCACTTTTCTAGTCCTATCTCCTTCTTTACTTCATCTCATATGATGAAATGGCTCCCATTCCTTCCTATCTCCTCTAACAGAATACTTTCTCTGTCACAATGAGGTTGACAGTAGCAGTCAGCCACCACACTGATAGTGAATTATTTAACTTAAAAGACTTTAGAGGGGAAAGCTAGTGCATGACTTTTTGTTCACAGATAATTATGCACTCGGTGCAACTTCTGAAAATGAGATGCAGCAAACCATGGGTCAGTTTTCTGCTGTTTTGCCAGTTTTGACCTGATAATTATAAAGGGCAAGAGAGAAGGAGAGGATAGTGATAGTTAGCAAGGATGGAATGATCCAAGTAAAAGGGTTTTTTTGTTTTGTTTTTGTTAAGATAAGAGCAGATAGTAAAGAAGTAGCCAATAGAAAGGTGAAACTGAAGGGTAAATGATCAAATCAGGGTGACAGTATTTGGTTAGAGGGGGTGGGAAGAATGGAAGCCATGTTTTCATGTGAGATGGAGTGAAGGAGGAGAGAGACTAGTTAAGTGATAGAAGATGAAGAGGGAACCAATAACATGGCCTCAATTTGTTTCTGTAGAATATAAAGCAAGGATCTTAACTGAGAGTATGGGGCAGGGGTCAACAACGTATGGCTCTCGATCCATATCTGGCTCTTTCTGCAAGAGCCATAAAGTCCATTTTTTTCCAGGTGCTATTACAGGAGCGCACACTGTGAGTACTGCATGGCTCTCACGAAATTACATTTTAAAAAACGCGGCGTTTAAGGCTCTCACGGCCAAAGAGGTTGCCGACCGCTGGTACGGGGGAAGAGAAACTATGGGTTATTTAATGAAAGAAGATGATGTTTGGAAGACTTGCTTTGGAGGGTGGAAGAGTTGATCCTTCTCTTTGCTTTTTCCCCCAAATTGAGAATAAAAGGAAAATAAAGCCTCTGTTACAACATATTAGCTGTGTATTTCATTCAGCATCCTTTGTCTTTATTCCATTTAGTATGTGGGCAGCACGTTTCATTAGTCTTCTGAATTTATAGTTGGTGATTACATAGATCAGCACTCTTAATTCTTAAAAATTGTTTAACTTAATCATTTTGTAACTTTGTGAATTGTTATCCTTCTGTGAATTATTTGCTGGACTTTTGGTATCAAGACATGTAGGTTTTCCCAGCTATAATTTCTTATAGTGTTCTATCTTATTTATAGTTCCTTTAATAACCTGGATTCAAGTTCCACTATTCATCTTTTATTAGAGGGAGCATAATGTAAAAAATAGAACTATTTCTGTATAATATTCTCTACAGATGTGAATTTTAGTATTTCTTAATATTTTGTTATGATACTTGGTTTTGTAAGCATCTTTATTTCCCATCAGATCAGCAAAAAGCATAAAGTCAACAGTTAATCAGCGGAGTTACAAACAAAAGAAGAAAAGGAGACACATTAAAGTACGTGAGGATTCATCAAGTGAAAATAAGGTATATATGCAGGTTTTATTGTTGTTTTTTCTTTAATAATGGAATATTCATTCTATGGCATTTTGGTTAGCACATATATACTTTTTAAAACTTTATGAAGTAAAAAAGATTAATTTGCATAGATCATATCTGAAGTTAATGTATCCTAGCGTGTTGTGCATAAGCATTCTTTCTACATTTCATGATACAAGATCTTCTAGTAGAACAAAGTTTATCCTTAAATTTTATAACTTAATTTTTGATATCCTTTTTTTTTACATTTATTAATATTCATTTTTAACATGGTTACATGATTCATGCTCCTCCTTTCCCCTTCAACCCCCCCCCCCGTACTCCCCCTACCCATGCGCATTTCCACTAGTTTTGTCATGTGTCCTTGAACGAGACCANCCAATTTCCAAATTGTTGGTAGTTGCCTTGGTGTGGTAGTTTCGAGTCCACATCCCCAATCATGTCCACCCCAACCCATGCGTTCAAGCAGTTGTTTTTCCTATATGTTTCCTCTCCTGCAGTCCCTCCTCTGAATGAGGGCAGCATCTTTACCATAAATCCCTCAGAATTGTCCTGGGTCATTGCATTGCTGCTGGTTCAGAGGTCCATTACATTCGATTTTACCACAGAATGTCAGTCTCTGTGTATAGAGTTCTTCTGGCTCTGCTCCTTTCGCTCTGCATCAGATCC
>NW_025347481.1:0-3505 GCF_016433145.1 Gracilinanus agilis | reverse complement strand
TTGTGCCTGGTGTGCCATTATTGTTAATATTTTTTTCTCAGTCAGAAGTCTGGACAGGCTCTCTGCCTATGGAGCTGTGGAACAGTTTTCACCTGAGTCAGAGAGCCGTGTGCCTTGTCAGTTTTATCCTTGAGGCCACAGTCAGTCTGCATTTTCTAAGCTCCTGAGGTCTCAAGTCTAGTTGTTCTCAGGGTCAAGACTCCTGGTGTTCCCCTTGCTTGCTCCTCTGCTTTAACCTCCTTTAGTAGTCTCAGGGAGCTGTTTCCACAGTCATGCACCCCTCTTCAATGGGTCCCTACCAAAGTTCAGAACCTGAGCTCAGTGTCCACGTCCGTGCCTGCATCTGAGCCTGCACTCAAGACCTGTGTTGAAAGTCCAGTTCTTTAGCCTCTTGGGGTGTTAAGTCTTGCTGCTCTCAGAAGCAGGCCCTGGTGATGCCAGGTAGCTGCCAAGAACTATGTGCTGTCTTTGGCCCTGTAGGTGGTATGGGGGGAGTGGGTTGCTCAGCTCGTGTTTTAGTAAGAGCTATTTCACCCCCTTAGAGCATGGAAATGCCCTGGTTCCACGTACCTTCAATGCAGTGCCCTGTTGTGGGGCCCCTTTGTTCATCTGCATTTGTTTTTATGTCCTTTTGAGGAGTCCTGTATGTGTGGGTTAGGAGAGGTTAAGCAGCTGCTTTTTACTCTGCCACCATCTTTCTAGAGTACATGTTTTAATTCCTACCCTCTACTGACTTTTAGTCATGAGGAGATGTTATAAAGGTCCTCACTAGGAGAAACAGACCAGCAGAATATATGATTACTCATCACCAGCGAATTTTCATTGCAATTAACTAATGTCATGCTACCATATAACCACTCTACTCATATATAGGAAGACAAGAATCTCTTGTCCTTGCATATCTATAAAGATGTGGGAATCCTTTCTTATTAAATCACAGGAGAGAGGTGAATGGCAGAAGAATAATATGACAAATATTAATAAAATTTAGCCTTTATGTAGCACTTCATGTTTTACACAGTGTTATAAATGTTATGTCCTTTGATTTTCACCATAACTGCAGGATATAGTTGCTATTTTTATTCTCATTTTGTAGTTGAGGAAACAGGCAAACAGTGGTTAAGTGACTTGCTTAGAAAGATTCAGTAAGTGCCTGAGGCTGGATTTGAACTTAGGTGCTTCCTGATTTCAATCCTAGTCCTCTATGTACTTTACTAAATAACTTCTTAACATATAATTTTGAAACCTGAGATTTATACTGCCCAGGGTACCATATAAGCTTAATAGATTATGGATGAGTCTGTAAATGAGTCTCTGATTTTAGTTCATCCTCATATAATCCTCATAGGCTTAGATCAATAAGTGAATTTAGAATCATCTAGTCCAGTGTATTCATTTTGCAAATAAGCCCAGTGTGTATTAACAAATGAACTAGCTTCCCTAAATCTTGCAGGTAGAAAGTTGTCAGAGAAAGAATTCAAACCACTGATTTCCAATTTCAGATCTAGTCTTTCCATAATATCATGTCCAATTCTAGAGAAGGAAAACAATGGGACCAGAGAAAGTAATTTTTTAAAAATGAAAACAGGGGAAATCATGTTGTCTCCAATGCATAAACCCATCTTTTTGTACAAACAGCATAAGTTTTACTTCTAGTAGCACCTCAGCTTTGTCTGACCTTCAAGAAAAATGTTTTTAGCCTAGATAAAAACCAGTGCAAGGAAAACTGTAACCTTGTCTTTTATGCACTATTTTAAAAAAATTTCCTAATGTTAAGTCCTATTTTGGTGTTCTACTTCTCCACAATTTTCATGTTTACTGTAAGTAGACAGATCCTAAACAACTGTTCTACACATGCCTAGCACATAGTAAACTATAAAGATTTAATGAATTGAATGGCATTCAATCTGAGTTTAGGAAAGGAGGGAATCTGGAGTAACTCTGAGAAATTGGGAGCTTGTAAATGGTTAACAACTTGTTTTCTGGGTTTAGGCAGAAGATGGAGTGGAAAGTCATCTGGTAACACTTAAAAATTGTATCTGTAGTCTTTTTTTTCCAGGTTAAGATGGTGGCAGAGTAAAAAGCAGCTCTTAACCTCTCCTGACTGAAACACACAAGACTCTTCAAGGAGACATAAAAATAAGTCCATACGAATGGAGGAACCCACAACAGGGTGCAGTGTGGAAGGTATGTGGAATCGGGACATTTCCATGCTATAAAGGGGTGAAACAGCTCTCACTAAATCGTGGGCTAAGCAACCACCCTACCCCACCCCTCAACACACACAACCTATAGCGCCAAAGCCAGCTAAAAAGAAATAGAGCAAGTTTGGGGCACCCATCGAGTCATTGGCAACTCCAGGGCCTGTTCCTGAGAGCAGCAAGATTTGGGACCCCAAAAAGCTAAAGAATGCACATGAACTCTGAGTGCGGGTGCAGAGGACTGGCGCAGGGCACATAGTGCAGTCCCAGAGTGCAGGCGCAGGTGGAGACGTGGGTGGAGGCAGACACAGCCACATGCTAAAGCTCTGAAACCCTGAGTGGGAAACCAGCGTAGATGAGTATACGACTGTGGAAGCAGCGCCCTGAGAAGTGTAAAGGAACCTTCGGCAGAGGATCAAGCAAGGGGGTCCACCAAGGTGCTTGACCTTGGAAAAAAACAGACCTCAGACCTCAGGAGCCAAAAGACTGTGGTCAGACCCTGAGCGCGAGGATAAAGCTGAGAAGCTGCTGGGCTAATGATGGCTACCCAGACTCAGGAAGTTCAGAAGAGAAAGATTAACAACAAGAAAAAAAAGTCTTTAACACTCGACAACTTTTACACAGAGAAAATCCAGACAACCAAGCAAATAGAGGAGGAGAACAAACAAGCATCTGGACCCACTTCAAATAAGGAAAACTCCTCACAAGCTATGGAAGAGTTCAAAACTAAGATTTTGAGGAAAGTGGAAGACATCTGGAAAGAAAATAACAGTTTANGAAAGTGGAAGACATCTGGAAAGAAAATAACAGTTTAAAAGGTAGAATCTTGCAATTGGAAAGTGAGGCTCAGAAATCAAATGAACTGATAAGCAAATTAAACACCAGAAATGACCAGAGCGAAAAGGAAAACCAGAAAATTATAGCCCAAAACCAAAAGATTACAGCTGAAAACCAGTCCTTAAAGGCAAAAATTGAGAAATTAGAACACAATGATCTCTCAAAACAACAAGAACATATAAAACAAAGTCAAAAGACTGAAAAAAATAGAAGGAAACATGAAATATCTCAATGAGAGAGTGACAGACCAAGAAAACCGGTCTAGAAGAGACAATTTGAGAATAATTGGTCATCTAGAAAAACCAGAAATTAATAGAAACCTGGACTCCATAATAAAAGAAATTATTCAGCAAAATTGCCCTGAAGTCCTACAACAAGAAGGCAATATAGACATTGAAAGGATCCATAGAACACCCACATCATTCGATCCAGATAAGAAAATGCCCAGAAATATAATTGCCAAATTA
>NW_025347480.1:378-6586 GCF_016433145.1 Gracilinanus agilis | reverse complement strand
TTTCATTTTTAAACTCTTCTGTAGCTTGTGACCAGCTTTCATTTTTTGGGGGAGGTTTGGATTTTTGTTTTCCCTCCTCTGTTGTCTGGATTTTCTCTGTGTAGAAGTTGTCCAGGGTTCCAGAGTTTCTCTTGATGGTCTTTTTCTTCTGGACTTCCTTATTGCTGGCTATTGTTAGCCCCACCCCTTTTCAGCTTTGTCTTTGCACTCAGGGTCTGCCTGGGCCTTGCAAACTTCGGGGGCTCTGGTCTCCTTGTCCTCGGGGTCAGGCCTCCTGGTAGTTCCCGGTCTGCCCCTCTGCCCGAGGTTCCTTCAGCAGGCTTTGGAGCTGCTTCCACAGCTGCGCTGGGTCTGCACTGTGTCCTCACTGGAGGTCCAAGCCTGGGCTGGAGATCATTATTCAAGCCTAGGGCACTGCCTTTGCCTGTGCAGATGCTCTTAGGGCCTGCCTTCCCCCACCCCCCAGGAGGTAGTGAAAGTCCGTGGGCTGGAGATCTTTATTCGCACCTGAGGCGATGCCTTCAGCGCTTGGGAAAGGCCGTGTTTTAGAGGCCTTTGTCCAGGCCAGAGGTGGTGCCTTCACCCACGTGGACTCTCAGGGAAAGTCCGTGGGCACCCCCAGCCACCTGGGGTCCCTTGTCTTGCAGCACACAGGTACAAGCCTTGGGACTGCCAGTGATTATCTGGTTGCCCCAGTCCTGTTTTCCCACTTGTGCGTTGGCGTTGTGCAAGGTGTGGGAGGTGGGGGTTGGGGGAGGAGCTTCTTCCTCTGGCCTTTTAGTGAGAGCTGTTTCACCCCTTTATAGCGTGGAAATGCCCCGATTCTGCGTACCTTCAATGCTGCACCCTGTTGTGGGGTTCCTTCGTTCCTCTGGACTCGTTTTTGTTTCCCCTTGAGGGGTCCTGTGTGGTTCGGTCAGGAGAGATCGAGCAGCTGCTCCTTACTCTGCCGCCATCTTAACCGGAAGTCAAAATACTAATTTCTATTATAATATCAGTCTTTATTATTTTTAAACGTAACAGGGCAGAGGGGAGAATGAGATAAGCAAACTCTCATTTGAGTAAAATCACTTTGGTGGCAGAATGGAGAAAAAACTGCAGTGGGGAAAAACTTGAAGAATGCCAGTTCAGTATTGCAATAGTCCAGGTGCTGTGCAAAAATCTTTTAAACCATCAGCAAATATCACTGCAATGGAGATAAGTCAGGAGCCTTCGCAGTAAGAATAGGAGTGAAGCAGGGATGCCCGCTATCACTACTTTGATTTAATATTGTATTAGAAACTCTAGCAGTAGTAATTAGAGAAGAAAAAGAAACTGAAGGGTTTAAAGTAGCAATGAGAAAAACTAAACTCTCCCTCTTTTCAGATGATATGATGGTATACCTACAGAATCCTAGACAATCAACTAAAAAGCGAGTGGAAATAATTAATAACTTTAGCATACTTGCATTGTACAAAATAAACCCACATAAGTCATCAGCATTTCTATATATTTCCAACAAAACTCAACAATAAGACTTAGAAAGGAAAAACTCCATTTAACATCATTCAAGTCAAAATAAATTATTTGGAAATTCATCTGACATGATAAACTCAGGAACTACATAGATCAACATCTAACAGACTATATCAAGGCAAATTCAAAATGGGTAAATGACTTAAGTATAGTGAAATCAGAAAAAAATTAGTTGAACAAAGAATACCTGTAAGAACTAAGGGAAAAGAAGGAATTTAAGACCAAGAGAGAACATTACAAGATGTAAAATGAATAATTTTGATTATATTAAAATGAAAGGGTTCTGTACAAACAAAACCAATGCAACCAAAATTAGAAGGGGAGCAACAAACTGGGGAAGGGGGGAATTTTATAACAAAATTCTCGGACAAAGTTGTAATTTCCCAAATATATAAGGAACTAAGTCAAATGTACAAGAAATCAAGCCACTGTCCAGTTGACAAAAGGTGAAGGGATATGAATTAGCAATTTTCCAATAAAAAAATCAAAACAACTCAGAGGTACCACCTCATACCTAGCATATTGGTCAATGACAATGAAGAGGAATTTGGACACTAATGGTAGAGTTGTGAATTGATCCAACCATCCTCGAGGGCAATTTGGAATTATAATTTAAAAGAACACATGCCCTTTGATCCAGCTATACCAGTCCTGGGTTTCTACCCTCCAAAGAGACAAATAAAAATGTTTGTACAAAAATATTTATAGCTGTGCTTTTCCTGGAGGCAAAAATTGGAAAATGAGTGGGTGTCCTTTGATCGGGGAATGGCTGAACAAATCGTGCTATATGATGGTGATGGACTGCTATTGTGCTGTAAGGACTAGTGATCTAGAGGATCTCTGTATGAACTGGAAGAAGCTCTATGAACTGTTTTGGAGTGAAATGAGCAGAACCAGGAGAACATTGTGCAGAAACTGAAACTCTATGGCACAATCAAATATAATAGACATGGCTAATAATAGCAAAGCAATGATCTAAGATGATCCCGAGGGACTTATGAAAAAGAATGCTATCCACAGCCAGAGAAAGAACTGTGGAAGTAGAAACACAGAAGAAAAACAACTGCTTGATCACATGGTTCCATCGGGATATGATTGGGGTTGTAGGCTCTAAGCTATCACCATAATGCAAATATTAACAATATTGAAATAGGTCTTGATCAATGAAACATGTAAAACCCAGTGGAATTGTTCATTGACTATGGCAGGGAGAGGAGGGGAGGGAAAGTGTCAGAGACCAAGGAACGAAACCTAAAAACCATAGAGACCATAGAAACAAAACCATAGAGACCATAGAAACAAAACTTATAGAGACCATAGAAACAAAACTTAGTGAAGGGTTTCCCAAGAAACGAAAATAGAAACTTATCCAGCCTTACCCGGGATAGGCGTGGCGAGACCAACGGCCTGAGACCATCGGAAAATTCCTTACCCCAGCCCTAGAAGTATATAAACCCACTCCCTGCACACAATAAACGAGCCTTGTCACAATTAAGACTGATTTGTCTTTATTGCGCCTTGGTCTCCCTTCTCTCCCACTATGGTTCTTTCAGGTGGCTGACTCATGGGTCTCTCGCGGTTGTATCCGGCTGGATCCGGATATCTGGCGCTCAACGCGGGGCACGACGAACACAGCTTACCGGATGACTGAGAAGCAGATCCCGCGGCCGCGGACAAAAGCAGGGTAGAGGCTGAACAGACAGCCTTGAGGCAGGGTAAGTCGTCCCATCCCCCATAGGCAATCAGGCTGGAATTTGGAGTGAATACCCCAGAATGAGAGTGTGTGTGACTGGTATGACAAGGGTTTCAGTACTCTGATCGTTCCCTTGATCTGTTTCTGAATCCAGACCCGCTAGTATCCTTTTCCATACCTCCGGGAGGAGATTGGCGAGAACGTGGGGAAGTGATTGTTACGACAGCGTGAATGAAAAATGGGGAAAACACTCTCAAAGGAAGCCCTATATTTTAAGGAACTTAAAGATAGTCTCAGGGAGAGAGGCATTAGGGTAAAAAAGAAAAATTTGTTTAAGACCACCGGATCCTTTTGAGAGGACTTCAGGGAAAAGGGGATGGAGCCCTGAGCAAGCTCCCACCCCTACTCAAAATTAAGCATTAGGGCACTGGGCCCTTCTTAGAAGGACACCAGGAAAAGCGTATTTTTCTCTAGGACTAAACGGCAAATTTAAAAGTGACCAGAAATTTTCCTCTCTGCCCCCCTTTTTAGAAGCGGCTGGCTACTTTGCTTCAGCTAGAAAAACCAGTTTTGTCATAGTTTTTTTCTTTCTCCCTTGGAAGGAGTCCAATTGGTGATGGCCACAGACAATGTAAAAAGTTTTAACAATTTTCACTTAGCTATATCAATCTTTCCAGCAATGTGGCATACCTGGAATTATTCAGGCAGGTATCAGAATCCCACTTCACAGAAAAGTGAAGAAGCAAAAGTGTATTTATTTTAGGATACTTATTGAAGCATGAAGAAAGGTAATTAAGAAACAAAATTCATCATATGTCAGCCAGCTCCTTGTTAAGAATTAACCCTTTTCTGACTCATTCTTTTTCACAGAATTCTTTAGTCATGGAGATATGAATTGTAACAATTGATCTTTTGCCAGGATGAAAAGAAAAATCTAGCCTATATAATTTATGTTTTATATTTGTCAGAGTGTGTGTGATATGCCCGGGAAATGTGTCCATGATCAGTCTGTGTGTTATATGTTGTTTGTCTGTGATCACAATGGGAGGGTTACAGGTTGGGAAAAATAAATCTCTCTCTCTTCTTCATTCATTCCGGAGGAATGGGGAAGACAGACGGAGGTGTTAGAGAAATTCAGAAAATAACATTGTAATTTCTGAATGTCTTTAACTCTAAGATAATTTAATTGGTTAAAAGAAATCTTATTCTCTGCTCTTATTAAGGCAAGAGTTAAACAAACTAATCTGTCAAACATTTCCCCTTCCATTTCTCACTGGCCATGAGAAAAGGAACATGGAAATCAAAAGACAGAAAAAGGGACAAATTTGATCCCATCACCAAATTCTATCAAAAGGTTAAGTACTGAGACATATATCTAATGAAAATTACAAAAGATTCTAAAATCAATCTAAGAAAAACTTATTGAGAGAGAAAGCAATGATTCTTAGTTGTGTACAGAAGTATAGAAGTGCAACTTAACTTTCCTAGCTAGCAAAAAATAAATAAAAACCATCAGTCTTGCTCAGTGCTTAACCCAGAGTGAAAAAGCTTCTTTAAACAACCATGAGTTCAACCTAACATTAATCAAACTGATGTTAGTGAAAAATTTAACTTAAAGATTATTAGAACAATGCAATTGGCTTACATTTCAAAATTAGATCCCTTTAGACAGAGACTGGTCCATGAGAAAATTATTTGTTGAGAGCGAATCATTCACGCCGCCCCAGTTCAGCAGGAAGTAGCTATGAGAAGCTAAAAATCGTCGCCCATTCTCCCCCAAACTCATGGACCTTTCTCTACCCATTAGAGTATATATTTGCTAAGGAACTGAATAGGTACTGATGGTATTGTGTAAATTCATTGACTACTAGTTAAAAATGGAATTTCTGTTAAATTTAAGAATGCACAAAACTTATATTGAAAAGCTATCTATTAGGATTTGCAGTGTGGGAATGATCAGACTTACCAGAAATGCTTATCGAACTGAATTTAGGGAAAACATATGAACATGTAAAATTGTTACTCTAAGATCTGTACCATCATATTCATGTGAACAGACTCAGAGAGGTACAGTGACCAATCAAGTGTGACTTGCCAGCTTAGCTCTGTAAAGTGAAAAAATGAACAAGAAGCTAATAGCAACTTTATAACATCAATAATGATTGTGCAAAAATTCAGATTTCCCTAATTCATCACAATTGGAGCATAAATTTAAAATAAAAAGGGAAACTGCAGATATCATAGAGAATAAAAGACAGTTAATACAAAGGAAATATGGTTTGGAAATTTATAAAGCAAATAACATATGTTGTGACATCTCTGTGTCTCTCTGTCTCATTCAGGCTCTATCTCTCTGTCTCTCTTACCCATCTCTCCCTTCTACCTCTCTCTATTCCCCATCTTTCCTTTTCTCCACCTCCCTTCCCTTCCTCCATCTCTTTTTCTCTCCTTCCATCTCTGTTTGTGACAATCTTTTTTAAATAGCTCTGTCTATTCTTCTGTCTCTCAAAGGAAGGATGTAGATATAGAGATATAGAATAAGCTAGAAACAGCTAGAGTAAAAGAGATATTGGGAAACAGAGGGGGAGAGACAGGCAAAGAAAAAAGGAGAAAGAGTAGGAGGAAGAATTGAGAGACAGAAAAAAGGAGATGGAGACGGAGAAGGAGAAAGACAGGGAGAGAAAAAGTAGGAGGAAGAATTGAGTATACTAGCTACTGCTAGTGTTTCTAGTACTATGTTGAATAATAGAGGTGATAATGGGCATCCTTATTTTACTCCTGATCTTATTGGGAAGGCTTCTAATTTATCCCCATTGCATATAATGCTTGTTGAAGGTTTCAGGTATATACTGTTTATTATTTTTAGGAAAGGTCCTTCTATTCTTATACTTTTCAGTGTTTTCAATAGGAATAATGCTGTATTTTGTCAAAGGCTTTTTCAGCATCTATTGAGATGATCATGTGATTTTTGTTTGTTAGACTGTTGATATGGTCAATTAT